>NC_056735.1:431849795-431904795 GCF_019279795.1 Protopterus annectens
TCTAATGCAAAACATTTAAAGGATTTTGCTAATTCTTATCATTTGAATGATATTAATAATCAGATAGATTCAAAATCATTACCATATACCTTTTTTTCTAACAGATACAAAACTTATTCAAAAATAGATAGGGTCTTTATTTCTAACCAGATGGTAACAGATTTAATTAATTCCAAAATCATTTCATGTCCTATATCTGATCATAATTCAATTGTTTTTGAATTCATGATACAAAATACTCATAATGTTCAGATCAAAAGGATACCAGCATACTTAACTCAACTAAAAGACTATAAAGAATATATACTTTCAGAAGTAAAACATTTTTTAGACATAAATAACACTCCTGAAGTCTCCATTGTTTATGTTTGGGATGCCTTAAAATCATATCTATATGGACAAAGTATCAGATGGTATAATAATAAAAGGAAATCTTGGGATAAGGAATTGTTAGATATTCAAAGTAAATTAGACTCTTATAAACGTAATAATAAAGAAAATATTATGGACAAGAAAGTTATTGAAGAAATAGACAAACTAAATGAGAAATACAAAGAAATTTTAACTCATAAAGTTAAAATTTTGTCTTATTCAATAAGCCCCAAATACTTACATAGACTTAAAAATAAAACAAAAAGGTTGAATAAACAAAACCATATCAAAGAAATCTTTTCTCTAAGGAAAAAGAAGAATGTTTCTAGTATACCAGAAATACTAGATGAATTTAGAAATCACTTTCACAAAATTAACCATAATAATATTAACATGGAACCTAAAGATAAAATAAAGGAGTTTATAACCACAAATATGAATAAAAAGCTTAATAAACAACAGATTAAACTATTGGACAAGAGTATTTCATATACAGAAGTTATTACACAAATAAATAAGCTTAAATCAAACAAAGCACCGGGTAATGATGGTATTATACCAGAGATATATAACATCCTTTCTAAAAATAGATATTCATTAATACATAAGCTTTTTATTTTGGCCCAAACTGAATTAATAACCCCCCATCTTGGCAATATACATTTATTTCACCAATTTTAAAACCTAATAAAGATCCAACTAGATGTTCTTCATATCGGCCCATCTCATTACTTAATGTTGATTATAAAATGTTTATGAATATCTTTGCTGATAGATTGAAGACAATCATTCCCGGCATTATAGATATAGATCAGACAGGCTTCATTGTAAATAGAAATACTTTTGATAATATAAGAAGAACTTTAACATTAATAGATTTTGCAAATAGGAAAAAGAAAGATTTAACACTTATTAGTCTTGATATAAGTTCAGCATTTGATTCAGTAAGTTGGGACTATCTGTTTACCTTAATGAAGTGCACAAACTTCTCGGATGCATTTGTAAATCTAATTGAACATTTATACAAAGGAACGTTGGCTTATATTAAGGTAGGAACATATGTTTCACAAAAATACCCATTCTTAAAGGTACAAAACAAGGATGTCCACTTTCTCCACTATTATTCACTTTAGTAATGGAGCCTTGGGCTAATTTGATCAGAAACAGTACTGACATAGAGGGTTTTGAAATAGATGAAAATACAACATCCAAAATTCAACTTTTTGCAGATGATGTTCTAATTACATCAGCAGGATCTAATTCTTCTATACAGTCTCTATTTGATAACATGATGAATTTTAAAGTATTTCTGGTTTAATATTCAATGAAGAAAAAACTAAAATACTACCTATATATACACGAAAAAATATTCTCATTAGTGATTTTACTAAATATGTACCCAGTTCAGGTCAGATAACTTATTTGGGTATAATACTATCTAAAGATATTAAATCTATTATATATAATAATTATAATACCTGTTTTCTTAATATACAAAATCTTTTTAATACCTGGAATAATATGTTTTTACTATGGAGGAGAGACTTACAATTATTAAAATGATAATATTCCCCAAGATTTTATACTTAATACAATCAATAATACTTCCACCTACAAAAATAATTATCAAGAAACTGAACACACTAATGTTAAATTTCTTATGGGCACCTAATAGACCTAGGATTGCATTAAAGAAACATACTAATAGCTGGTCTCAAGGGGTATTTCTTTTCCAGACTTTAATTTATATACTATCTCTTCTATTGTAAAAGTTATTACTTTATTAATAGATCAGTCATATGTCACAAAATGGAAAGATTATTGGGAGCTAATTAGTATACACTTCATGAAAATCTCCTTAACACATAAAAATATGATTGTAAATAACTCCATGTTATGGTTACTAAAGGAATTTTGTACTTCACCTATTACACCTAAACATATGGTTTGTTACCCATTAAATATTATTATTAGTTATCGTAACATTATATTCATGCACCCTAAGTATAGGGAATGGAATTTTATTGTATTTCCTATAATGTATACTCAGGGTATGCTTTTGTCATCTACTTCTGAAGGAACTCATTTAGCTATAGATAATGATCTAAAGTACTGGTATCAGTTAATATCTGATAATAAAGTTAAAAATCTAGATTTCTTAAAACAAGAATTTGATCTAGGAGAAACTTGCTGGTTAGAGGTTCAGACCTTTAGACAACATCTCATTAATAAAATAGATTTAATGTCTATAACTGTTAAAGAATCTATTCCAACACTGATTGATTACTTGATATTAAATTTACAACATAAAGTTTCTGATAAAGGTAAACTTTCATACATACATAAAGTTATCAGACAAGAAACTTTTTATAGTGTAGATTCATACTGGAATTATTTCACTTCTATTAATGGGGACCCACCAAATCAACAAGATAAACAATATATATTGGAATCTGCTTATAGAACTACATCTTCCATTGTCTGGAGACTTTATACATGGAAATTTTTGCATAGATCTTTTTATACACCTTTGATGATGAATAAAATAAATAATAAAGATAATCTATGTAAGAGATGTAATGTAGAAATTAATGCTGATTGGGCTCATATGTTTTATGACTGTATAAAATTGAAAGAATACTGGAAGTCAATTAATGAATTTTTGCAGGCTCTTTTTACAGATAATTTCATTATTTCTAAATCTCTTATATTATTCAACACACCTGTACCTCAAAGTGTTAAAAAGGTTAAGCTTCCCTTGTTATGGTCTATTCTAGCAGTGGCTAGGAAAATAATAACTAGAAATTAGATTTCAGATACACCTCCTTCGTTCAATGAATTTAAAAATGTTATGAATATAGTGTGCCATATGGAAATAAACACAATTAGGACTAGAACAAATAGAAAAACATCTTATTTTATTGTATGGGATAATTTACAAAATTTGTTAAAAAATTTTAATTTCAATAGCATGGTATTTTAGTTTAATTAATTGATCTGATTGTAGTGGATGTCTTTGTAAATACTTTAGTTGTTTTGTTGAATATTATAATAATACCTATTTTTAATTACTTGTATAAAATTGTTATGATATTTCTCTTATATGTTAAAACAATAAACCTGTTTTGAAAAAAAAGAACTAACAAGTAATTACAGATTGCCTGGATTTATTTCTCAGGAATATAGAAATGGGCGTGATAATTTTATGTAAGACTCATGCACTAAATTGCATATTAAATGCTTTGTCCTTCTGTTGGGGGAATGAAGCTTACAGCTTCTTAATGTAATTAGACCACAAATGTTTACATTTTGAACTATGGGCGTAATTAAAGAAAGTCATAAACTTGTCTCAGTGTTTTGATAGTTATAAATAATCTGCAGGTAAAGAAGTTAACCCAAGATTTGTAGTAATGAGTTCAATACATCTGTGTTTCTTTTGAAATACTTATGTACTCCCACAATGGCACTTACCTTATGTACTTTACCATTTGTTTTTTGGTAGGCCCAAAAAGAGGGAAGGAAAAATGTCTCTCTCAGTTTTAGCACTCTTATTGGAGAATAGTCTCATTCAATACTACAAAACAAATTATTAATACTAGATTAACTGGCCTTGCATTAGTAGAGAAATGTGCACTATTTTAGTTAGATCTTGTAACCTTTATACCATAAGAATACAAAGAACCGATTTTCTCAGACAAGGTCTGAAATAAGATGGTGCCCACAGGACATTGTGGTATACATTTGGTTAGTTCACAAATGTGTTTCTTGTAAGCATGAAGGAAGACAATAATTTGCCTTCAGTTGTGGTTTTATAAAATAGTGCATGACAATTTGTACCTGGATAATAGAATAAGGTTTATAGCTCCATTATGCTATATCAAAGCACAAATGCTCAGAGCATGAATGTTTGCCCCTATTGTAAGAAACCTACTTACTTGGGAAATGCAACACTTAAATACAGAATGAAGAATATGTCTGATACAGAGGCAACTTGAAAACAATTAAATAATGTTTTCTTTGCAAGGCACACCAGCAAGCACAGTGCTCCGATACTGAACCAAATTAAAAAGGGCTGATCATTTTCAACAAAGAAAATAATATATTACTTTGTCCATGTGATACTGTAAACTTTTGGAGATTAATAAACAGTGCAGTACAGTGTAAAGTGATATACATCTTTGCAGCATGTAATATGTAAAGCAAACTCAGTATCAAACAAACCTACTAGAGAAAGTTAAAAAATATATCTAACACTCAAGTAGGTTAAGGTAACCTGTGTTGTAATATTGTACTTCCTAGTGCCCGCAATAGCTCTAAAAGTTCCAAGGGATGAGATTCATACAAGGATCACTAAAATTTTACTTATTATTATTATTATTTTAATAAATGGGTCTGCCCTGTACTTTTTTATTACAGGGCGATATATTCAGTAAACTGAACAATACTAATGCAGCCACTCAATATTGCAATCCTCCTACTAGACTTATGGCACAGAAACTTGTGCGATGCATTAGATATCTCACAGTCTTCCGCGATTCATTTCCAGAAATGACTGATAGCTCATGTGGCTAGTCAGACCTTGCACAGTTAAAGTTTGTGAGGTAAGCATAGTTTCCTCAACATTCAAGTATTTCAGTGATTTGATGATGTGGCCATGAGGGAACCTCTATGCACTTTTGCACATGATATCTTAGAAATTCATTGATGGGGAGAATGGTTGGATAGCCTGTATCTCAAAGAAGCTGAATTTACTATCTTGGGCAGAAAGCTTCATCTACTGATCAAGGTAAAGTGGTAAAGCTATGTATACTCAAAAGGTGACAGGGAGAAGTATGGGTTAATCAGCAAGTGAAAATAACTGATTTGCATTCACATGATCAAAGCTAAATAATCTTGACTGGTTGGTACAGATGTACTGGCTAAATAAATTAAATGAACTAAATTTGTCCAGTTCATCACAGGCTAACATCAAAGTTATACCAAGTCAGAAAATCATCAGTTAGTGTGCGTGTTTTGTTTGTTACAATGATGCATGAATGTGTGTGTGCATGTGCGCATGTATAAGTATATGCATGTGTTTGTTTGGATAAATGTGCGCATGTGTGTATTTGAGTGTATCTGCCTGTGTGTGTGTATGCAAGTTTGTGTAAGCCTTTGTGTATGTGTGCACGTGAGTGTGTGTATATATACGTGTGTGTGTGTGTGTGTGTGTGTGTGTGTGTGTGTGTGTGTGTGTGTGTGTATGCGTTTGTGTGGGTGTGTGTGTGTGTGTGTGTGTGTGTGTGTGTGTGTGTGTGTGTGTGTGTGTGTGTGTGTGTGCGCACGTGTATGTGTGTGTGTGTGTGTGCATGTGTGTTTGTTTGCATGTTTGTGTTGAATAGGTAGCTTGTAAAAGCAGATCCTTGTCACTTTATGACAAAACAATATATGATGGGTAATGTTTCAATTTATAAAACAAGCCAACCATGCTGCTTTGGGTAGACTTTATTTAACTCAATCACTGTCAAAACCGAGGCATGGGCATCCAAAAGATTATATTATTTTTGGATGGGGAGGGTTAGTTTGCATGTGAATTACAGTTAAATGATCACAGCTAGAAAGAATGCATGCATTTGTGAAATAAGTTGAATATATTTTTAGGAAAAGAATATTGTTCCACTTTGGGACTGTCGAACAATTGAAATTTGCACAGTCAAAAGGGGATATTTGAGGGGCAAGTTTAGTCAGTTTGTGAAAGAAGTGGATTGTAAATATCTCATGATCGCATTTAAAATCTCCTTTGTCAAATTTAATGTACTTCTTTGTGCACATGTGAGTGTGTGTGTGTGTGTGTGTGTGTGTGTGTCACTGAACAACAGAGACTCATGAGGAAACGTAGTAAAACACTAGAAATTTATAACATGCTGCTTGTGAATTTTATGCATTGTGTGCCTGTGTGTTGGAGTTTGTGTGTGTGTGTGTGTGTGTGTGTGTGTGTGTGTGTGTGTGTGTGTGTGTGTGTGTGTGTGAGTGCATCTATTTGTACATAAATATATGTGTTTAAAAAAACAAGCTGAAATACATTACTATAGGCAGAATTTCTTTCAAATGATCAAACAAAAATTCCCAGTCAACTGTGGGAGGGAGGGTTTTCTGTTGATGACAAGGATGTGTTGTAGGACAGATTGGCAGTAAAACTGTAGCATCTGGGGGAAGGCCATAGTCAGCTAGGACTGCATACAGTGATGTTTATGATGTCACAAACTTCACCTAGATAAGTCATGCCCAAACTCCTCTCTGGCATGCAAAATCAGGATATGTGACACTCCACTTCACCTGCACAACCCACTATTGGTGCCATCCCTGCCTCAGGGGGCAATACTAGGAACACTTCAGGATAAACGGTGCAGGTGATATGCAAATTTGGAAGAATATTGTTTGGGGATATACAATAAGTTAATATAATTGTTCAAATGTCTCTACTGCTACTTGACCACAACAACAAAAAAACAATCATCAGTATTTTATTGGAAATAAGCTGCAGCCTTTATTATTTATAGAATTTACTTATTTTTTTCTTGATCATATTCAGACATTGGTGATTTATCCACTCAAGTGGTTACTCTGCAGGGGAAGAAAATTTAAGCTTATTTGGAAAACTGTAATACTTCCTATGAAAAGTTATCCCGACTTTTGCTTATGGGTACTTTATATGATTTCTTCATAATAAAAAAGATCTATCATGTGACAGTCTGCCTGTAAAAGTAGATGAACCTTTTTTTTTTTTTTTTTTTTTTTGCTATTTTGTGAAAGAAATGATTACGCAGACCATATTTTTAATTTTAGAAACATCACTGTATCACTTAATCATTATATTTGTTCAGAGTATATCTTATATTTTTAATCCATTAGCATCCACCAGCCAGATAATATTTGTTAGCTTCACTTCATAATGTATATGGGCATCTATTCCATTTCTTTTACATGTAAGTGCAGTTTATAGGATCATAGGATCATAGGACGTGACTAGGCTATTGGCCCTGAGGACCTTATAAGCCTAGCCAAGAGTTTAGCCCATGTTTAGACAAGTCAACACCCAAAGACCCTGTCCAGCAGGGACACAGGTGGAATCCCAGGGGTGTATTTTCAGTTTCACATCCAGTCCCGTCCAAGACTAACAATACCCAGTCAGATTCTCTTCTCAACTGTCACTTCTTCTCCAATATCTCATACACTACAAACACCGTGCTGATTGTGATGCAACCTGAAATGAATCCAAACTGCTCATCACTCATCGTACTTTCTACTACTGTGCATATTCATTTATCCATCGCTATCTCCAGGACGTTCATGAATTGTTGACCACTCTTGTATATGATCTTGTGATTGTCTCTCTTAATGAAAATATCTTGCCACCATCAAGACACTGTTTCTCTATTCTTTATTTCTGTTGCTCCACCCATGTGGACCCCAGGAGTCCTCATGTACTGTTCTGTCTGTCCTGTTATGACTATTTGTGTCCTTTGTTACAAACACCAACTCATTTTATTCTGTTTTATCTAGCAGATCCTGCAACTGCTGCCTGAATATGCACTTCTCCTCACCATCACAGCCCTGCTGTGCGGCATAGGCTGAGATTATGTTGACTGCCCTGTCCTTATACTGAACTCTGATTGCTGTGTGTTTTGTGTAATTCCGATGACATCCCTCACTGTATTCAACATATTCTCACTCATAACAGTTCCCATAGCTGATCATGTACCAGAGTAGTAAAATCTAGATTCCAGACAATTTAACCTTGCCTTTCCACCTCGTATCCTAGATACCCAATATATTAACCCTCCTCCTTCACGTCATATTATCCACTTCCAAGTTGCTCTCTGTCCATGAGTCTATATTCATTATGGAAATCCTTATTTCAGTTTTGGCAGACCAACTGGTTTTGTGTCTACCTTTTGATAAACAGAGCTATCCTAGTAACCCAGGCTAAAAACTGGACACCAGCCAGCCAGTAGCTTATTTACCCAGAACTGTTGGGCGTTATGGTGGGCGTACACTGGCCAATAGGGTCACATGGACTGCTTCAACTGTTAACTCGGGTTTCTGTACTCCTGGCATAGGTCAGAGTAGGCTAGGTCATCAACAACATTATCCAATGTGGCCAGTTCATCTACAGCCAATTTTAGATCATCCAATGACTAACATTTATATTCAAAACACTAACTAAATTATGTATCTCAGTGCTGTGACATTTTCCTGAGAACCTTGCTAAACAATTTCAGTATTTGTCAGTAATACGTAAATACGAATATACAGTTGTATACATCTTTAGATTTACAATCTTTATGTAAGTGGAGTCCATAGCTCAGTGCTGTAATATATTTTCAAGGAAATTTGAAGAAAATTTTAAACATTTTTAGAGGTATGATCTTTTCCTGGATTATATCACCTATTCTGCTATGCATCAAAAAGAATCCTCAATTATTTATTAATCCTCAATTCAGAACAAGCATATGCATGTGATGTGTTCTAGATGAATACATCAATAAATATGAGAATCATATCTTTAATTTGTTATTATGATATCAGAATGTAATAATTGCATATTTGCCATTTTAAACATTGCAGCAAAAATAGGATAGCTAACATACAGTGAATAGTAAGACTGTGAACATTGTTTGGTCATGCTAAATTCACTTAAAATGCAAGCTCTGGACTGTTTTTGAATATATTTGATCTAATGAATGATCATAGTTGGGCAAGCTCTTTTTTCATCTGGAGTTTATATATGTAAGAGGGTATGATGGGTAAAGTTGCCCAAATAGTGGCTTCACTCTGCAAAAAAATGTTTTGAATTTTCATAGGAAAATGGGAACAATGCTATAAAAGTGATCACAATGACCATAAGATACCTAGTTATATTCATCTTATAGTAGATGCAAAAGTCTGTGCCTTCCTTATCAAG
Organism: Protopterus annectens; assembly: GCF_019279795.1. Lineage (NCBI taxonomy): Eukaryota > Metazoa > Chordata > Ceratodontiformes > Protopteridae > Protopterus > Protopterus annectens. The sequence continues at coordinate 431,859,112 of NC_056735.1, forward strand.
CACTTAACAGTTCACCTCCCAAACTGATCAGGGTAGTACATGAACCTCTTAGTGTAAGTTTGTATGTATAAATATCAAGTCATTAAGATTAGAGTTAAAGGTGGTCAAAGTATTACTTAGTTTGATGCATAGTGGCAACTTATTTCAGGTGCTGCAAATGCTTGAAGTGGGTGTCTATCTCTCCAATGTGCCTTGTGCATTTGTTGGTGTAGATTTAGGTCCCTTTTGCAGAAGTTTGTGGATCCACTGGTTTGGTAAAGAAACAGAAGGTCAGACAGGATTGAATCTTTCTTGGTTCATAAGCAAGACATATAACTTCAAAGCATACTGTAGGCAAATGGGAATGAAGAGAGTTGTGCTAATCTGTTGGGATAGTAGAAAGATTTAAGCCTTTCTTGGCAAGGTATATCAGTATGTGTTCTGAAATGTATGAACCATCTGGATTGCTATTAGGAAGTTACTCTTAGCTCACAATGGTTTCTAGCAAACATCGTTTTTCACAAGCCCTAAATGACACCCACATATTCACTGCATATAGAGTTATTAGCACATGCAGTAGTGTCTAAGTGTACTATGTTGGAAACAAATTGTAGAAGCAATATAAAAATAATGTATTTTTTGTTTAGGAGAAGATTAAGTGAAGAATGGGAAATTTGAAAGTGACAAATTGCTAAGTTTCCAAAGCATCAACTTTAGCTTAAAATTGCAGCACCTCTTTTCAGAATAAATAATAAAAAGCTGCCATAAAAATAGTGTTACTTTGACTTCAGGCCTAGAATATCTAAGCACATTTGTACAACTGTAACATTTTTATTCTTATTTTTAATGTAGGGGCATAAAAATGATTCAAATTACACTATCATTGTTCTATTAAAAGGAGATGCACCTGCTCCTTTGCTTATTAAAAGTGGGTGCAATTTTTACAAGTTATAAGTGACGTTGCTAATAAAGATCTCTAGCACTTGTATTAGAATATATTAAACCTTTATATTCAGAATCCAAATGAGTCTAAAGGAAGAAGTATTAATGTGGATATACCTGTCTTGAAAATGGTCAATAAAACGGTTAAAGATGGAGATAACAGTTTATTAATCTTGCAGTATTTCTTTAATTTTTGTCATCTTCTATATTAATATCGAGAAGGTATAACTTTTATCTATTAACTCATTCCCTCCAGTACAGACCTTTTGAATGTGTATGTTTAACTCCCTGTGGGTGTGGCTTGAGCCTTTAAAAATGAAGGTATCGCCTTATAGTTCAAATATTCATATCTCTGGAACCATAAGAGTTACTAGAAAAGTGTAAACGGCAAACTATTTAGGATAAATTAATCTTTACATTTGTGGAATTCCTTCAGTTAAATGCTTTAAACAGATTTTGTAAGCCAAAATAAAGGCAGTGAATATTAATTTTGTAAAGTTGTATAAACAGGTTATGATATCTTAGTAACTCTTCAAGCAAGACACATGCTGACAGCAGGATTTTCTTCATACAGCTGTGAGCTATCATATGAGGCTATGCAGTTCTGTCTCTGCTATCTGAATGTTGACATATTTAGAGAAATATGAAAATTATTACAATACAAATAAACAGTATACAAATAATATTCAATATCTCTTTAGCTGCATTACATAGAGGTCAGATATCAATACAATTGTGTTTACCATTGTGTACACTTTAAGATGATGAAATCTTCTGATATCTTGTATGTAGTAAGGATTTGGAATTATTAATGCAAATATGAACAAGCAATATTTGACACCTAGAGGCATCAGTAGGAGTTAACTGCAGAAACACCTAGAGGTATACTCGGCTGTTAAGAGTTAAGGTCAGTTTATACTACAGCTGATTGAACTAGATAGAAATGTGCTTCTAGTATCACTCCAAATATAATTTTATGACTGTTAACCAGTAATAATTATGTAGTGCATGGAGCATTATGTTTACACTCCAATTTCTGGGAAATGTTGCCATCTATATTTCATCAGTTGTAGGTAATCCAGCTTTCTGAGCTTAGACACTGTAGTCAAAACCATTTACTCAATAAGTGGACTTTACAAGTAATTATCTTCTTTTTAGTAAGTAATGTGGTCTAGTGTTATTCTTGTAAAAGCAATTGCAATACGTCATCACAGTGGCATTTCAGTCTAAATAGGCCTACAACATCATTATGAATCATTACTACTTTGCACATGGTGTCACATTTAATACTTTATAAGCAGTCCGAGAGTTGTATTTTTTTGTAGGTTAAGAAAACAGAAGACAAGTACATTTCTTTAACAAGAACAGATAAGGCCATGATTGCTAAATTAGACAGAAAATCATGTAAAACAATCAACTTTGTTTATTGTTATAATCAAGTGTGTGTGTGTGTGTGTGTGTGTGTGTGTGTGTGTGTGTGTGTGTGTGTGTGTGTGTGTGATAGTTATCTTGGTTCAAATTTTGTCACAGAAGGTTTCCTTATACTTTCACATAGTGACAATCCTTTTTTTATTTTTTGGTTTAATAAAATCACTTTTACTCTACTTACAGGGAAGTATTGCTTTGTATACTTTTTAAGTGATTAGTCAATGTGGTCAGTATTATTTCATTGACATCACAGATTCAGGGAGCAGAGGTTATTAGGACTATGTATATTTTTCCGAAGCAAAGCACAAAATAACTTATACGTGCAACCCAAAAGATGTTGCAATTTGCACATCATATAACAAGAAGGACATTTACATGCATTCAATTCACTTTTCATATAACATTTTTATAACATTGGGGAGCAGTTAATAAAGCCTAGACAGACTTTTTTCCATGTAGGCATAGTGGCACACTGCATATGTGAAAGTGAGCAGGTGTGCGATCCAGTAAATAGAGCTGGGTGGTGTGCACGCATGCACCTACATGGAAGTGCCTATGGCATACAAACCACTTGATAAGCAGGTGAGTTGCATGCAAATGAGGGAGGAAGAGTGATCCAGGAAGCAGATAGGCAGTTCTGCAGACCCTGTGTTGGTGTCCTTGGTGTTCATGAAAACATTCAGTGCACAGGATGTAAAAGAAAAACAACAGGGGCTGTAAAAGGGCAGGTAGATGGGCAAAAATAGCATAGCAGAGACGGAAATATGCAAAACTATCCATCATGTGCCCAAAAACCATATGGAAAATTATTTAAAATAATTTTATTTTTTTAATAATCTGGTTATGTTTGTGCGATGTGCCACAGTGCACAAACATGCTGTTATGAAAAAAAAAAAAATTAAAAAGTGTAAAAATGAAATTTAGCAGTATGTGACAGTAATGTATTATAGGACCCTGTGTGAAGTATCTACAATGGTGGAATAGTTCTGTTGCTAAAGAGGCAGTGCCTGCAACCGTGTTGTTTCCAGGTTGTGTGCATGGATCCCTATGTGAATGAGATGGGGTTACTGAATAGCACAAACGGGTATCTGTGTCCACAGATTCCATCCATGTAAGCCCAGAACCATGTTGGTGGCCACAGAAGAGGTAGCTGACAGCAAAGGGGAGTGTGTTTGAGGACTTGTAAGCTCACTGGAACTCAGCATCACCTTTTTGCATGGCGAGGCACTCTGCTGAGCAGGGGGGTGTGAACAGTGTCTGTTGAGCTTTTTTTACCTTCAGGGTGTGTGTTTCATTGGGTTTTGGCATGTTTGGATGGTGCACTGACATGCTGAGCATGACCTTTCATGGGGGCATATACATTGACTGCTGAGCACTGTGCACCTTCCCAGCACATGTTTGCTCTGCGAGCCACAAAGGCAATGATATCTTAATTACTGACCATCCCTGTTTCACTTAAACTAGGGCCATTAACAGTCTTTAATGATGTATTTGGTAGGTGGGATGCACCATAGGTACCCAATCACACATGCTGCACCTACAGCAGAGCACTATAAAGGTTGCATACACCCTACAATCTGATTTCACCTGCATACCCTGCACCAGTGAAGTACAGACTTGGGAATTTTAACTGAAGGAGAGCTAGTGGCTGCTGCAGGTCTGCTACATATGTTTATGCTAGATGCTGAAGTCAATGCTGCTGCTGACTATAGGCTTTGACTGAAAAGGAGAAGGGTGTTCAGGCCAAGGATAACCTTCCAGGAGATACATGAGCCAGAGATTGCAGAGCACTACAGGGTGGACAGGGACATACTACAAAAACTCACTGAGCTTTGCCGACCCCAACTCAGACCCACAGCCAACAGTCAGGAACCCATCCCAGTGGAAACAAATGTAGGCATATCTCTTAGGATACTAGCAACAGGTATTTTCCAAAGACTAACTGGGGACATAATGGGGGTCTCACAGGCATCAGCATCCAGGATACTCCACCACTTCCTGGATGCAATGCTACCACATGCCAGTGAGCACATTTATTTTCCCCTCTTCCCTGAGGTGAGATCCAGCAGTATGCAGCACTTATACCATGTAACACACTATCCTGAGGTACTGGGTGCCATAGATTGCACTCATGTACACATCAAAGCACCACCCAGTGAGGAGGGTAGAATCTATGCCAACCGCAAGGGGTGTCACTCCATCAACTGTCAGGGCATGTGTAATGCCCAGGACATTATCATGAATGTATGTGCTGGCAGCCCTGGCAGTTATCATGACTCCCATATCTGGCATGCATCACAGCTGTACCAGATGTTTGCTAGGAAGGAACATACAGCCATTTACTGGAGGATGATGGCTACACAGTGGAACCGTGGATGATGACACCCATCAGAAATACACACACACACACACACACACACACACACACACACACACACACACACACACACACACACACACACACACACACACACACACACACACACACACACACACACTGAAGAACATCATAATGAGGCACATGCATAAACTAGGAACATCATAGAGCATGTGTTTGGGCTGCTGAAGTCACAGTTCTGATGCCTCGATATATCTGGTGCAGTGCTGCAGTACTCTCCAGCCACATGTGCAAACATGCTCACAGTATGTGCTATGCTATACAATATGACCCTGCGGAAACGGCTGCAGCAGGATCAGCAAAGGGAAGGGATGCACAGCTCCCCATCAGTGCCTAGGTCACCACAGCCACACCCATAGGGGGATTCTGAAGAGGAAACCCCTGAGGTTGTCCCTGTATGCAGATGTAGGCATGGCCGGATACCCTGGCCTTAGCCAAGAGACAATGCATAGCACATGAACTGACAACCTAGGGCCCTAGGGGCTGACACCTTACTCCAACTCACATACATATTAATAAAAATCATGCCAGCTAGCCCATACAACCTTTACCTAACCATGTATTGGCTGTGTACTGCGTGCCTCAGACAGAGTCAGCCCCGAGCTACAGGTCTGTCAACTGCCTCATGTGCAAGGTAAGTCACACACCTATTCACCACTTGTAAGGGGTACTAGCATATTAATATTAGCATATTAATACTAACTAGAGACAGACATTCAGATGGTCTGATTCACCTAGAAGGTGGCTAGTATGAAAGTGGATTGCATCAGTACAGCATATCTGAAGGATATACAGTCCCACACTCAAATGTTTGTCTGTAGTTAGTGCTATTCTGACTACCTTATACAACATTTTACTGGAGCATCACAAATATATGAGGAACAGGCCAGATATATGTGGTGAAATGCATGACATTATGAAAAAACATGTACAGTGAGAGCATACCTCTCAACTGTACAGATACTTGGCCTATTTTTCATGAAATTGTGGTTTTCTGGCAAATTAGTGGCAAATCATTAAAGCTTGAGATAAGGAAATAATGACAGGCATTTGAAATTCAGACTTCATACCCTTCAGAAAATTTGTGCTAAAGCAAGACCCGTTATTCTATCATCTTTCTAAATTTGTAAGTGCAATATTAAAACATCAAGCCTATTTTTGGGCCTTTGTTTACTTTGATTAATGGTTTTGTCCAGATTTCTTGATGTAAGAAGTTGAGAGGTATGATAAGTGACATGCAGACTGTCACCCTGTATGGGGTGTATATCATGTACCCCAGTCACATATTAATTACAGCATAAAGCTGGGGTATACCGTGGACAATGTCAGGGAAGTACTGTACTGTGGAAACAGGTACAGCTGCCAATGTCTACAGCACACAAAAACCCGGCCTGGAATGCAGGTTGCTCTGGCCTGCAGTCACTTTGTACGTACTGACAGTCCCACTGTGCATGTTCCTACTCTTAGCTAACTTGAGTGCAATTCTGTTGCCTCTTTCTCACAAAGACCTGCTATGGGGAAATATATCTGTACATAGAGGCAGCTACCATTACATATCTGTCCTACCTAATCCCCCTGTCTCATGCATAGTGTATCTAGTAGTATATTCCTCATATACATATAACACCGATATATATATATATATATATATATATATATATATATATATATATATATATATATATATATATATATATATATATATATATATATATATATATATATATATAAACCAAAACACTGACAGTTCAAAAGACTGAAAATGCATTTGACTGAAACTCATAACACTGACACATTAAAGTAAAAAGTATATGCCCTTTTCCCTGCTGCAGTGCGATCCTGGAGTTAGTATATATAGTTAGGGGTGTGTGGAAGCGCACAGCCCTCCACATTGAGGGGTGTGGGGGTCAAAGACCCCACATAGATTAGGAAAATATTGTTTTCTGCAAAGAGTTATTCATTGCAGTTATAAATATCTATGTGTATGGTTTAAAATGTATAAAGTATGTGGGGGGCTATGCAGGATCGCACTACAGTGGGGAAAAGGGCATGCACCTTTTACTTTAATGTGTCAGTGTTATGAGTTTCATTCAAATTAGTTTTTAGTCTTTCAAACTGTCAGTGTTTTGGTCTCAGTCAAATGAATTTCACTCAAATGAAATTTAGGTCATATGAAGTAGACCCATAGATATATATATATATATATATATATATATATATATATGTATAGATATATATATATATATATATATATATATATATATATATATATATATATATATATATATATTAATCCAAAAACCCAAAAATCCAGCACTTGCAGATAAATATTCCAAAACCCTGAAAAACATGTATCCGGGTGAAGAAAGGGGGCAAAACCGGTCACTGGTCTGTGTTGAAAAAGCTGAATGGCCACTATGTATGCTGCCTGAATGTTTGTTCTACTGAATTAAAGTTTGATGCACTAATTTTAAGAATGTTTGGGTCTCTTTCTTCACCCTGATACGTGTTTTACAGGGGTTTAGAATATTTATCTGCGATTGCTGGATTGCTGGATTTTTGGGTTTTTGGATTGTGTGTTTATTCTGAGCACTGCATTTGGCTTGGTGTGCACTTCTTTCTTTTGCTTTTGGAATTTATATATAGGTTCATAGGTTTAGGTTCATAGATTAGTATATATATATATATATATATATATATATATATATATATATATATACATATATATATATATATATATATATATATATATATATATATATATATATATATATATATATATATATATATATATATATATATATATATATATATATATATATATATATATATATATATATATATATATATATATATATATATATATATGTATATATATATATATATATATATATATATATATATATAGATATATATATATATATATATATATATATAAGCTCAAAACACTGAAATATCGAAATTCAGTACTTCAAGCCCATAATGTGGAATCTTGAGAATAGCGAAAGCTCAGAAGCGCAAAATTCAAAACCTCGAATACCACTGGTTTTGAATTTTACGCTTCTGAGGTTTTGCTGTGGTTATGTTTTCAGGTAAGTGTGTGTGTGTGTTAATGATTTTGGGTAGGGGCTGTGGTGTGTGTCACTGTGTTTTGTTGCTGTGATGTGTGTGTGCGAGGAGAATGTAGCTTGTGTGGTGGTGTTTTGTGTGTGTTTGTGTGTAGTGTGACCTCGGAGTGAGAATATTTAAGTAGGAGGGTGTGCAGCCCCCTTGCTTTTATGTAGTAGAGAGGTTGTGTTTGTGTGTGGGGAGGATGGTGTGTATGTGTGTGTGTGTGTGTGTGTGTGTGTGTGTGTGTGTGTGTGTGTGTGTGTGTGTGTGTGTGTGTGCAGTAGAAGCGCAAAATTCAAAATCTCCAGTGTGCGAGATTTTGAATTTTGCAGTTCTGAGTTTTCGTGGTTTCAAAAATTTGACTTTATAGCTTCAAAATACTGAATTTCGATATTTCAGTATTTTGAGGATATAAAGTGAATTCCTATCTATCTATATATATATATATATATATATATATAGCTATATATAACAATGGTACATAGAAGCTCAACATATAGCTACAGAAATCATATACATAATGTACACACACACAGCAACATTTATAGTGACATCCCTGTTATGTGTATATATATATATATATATATATATATATATATATACATATATATATATATATATATATATATATATATATATATATATATATATATATATATATATATATATATATATATATAAATGTGGTGTTGCATGGATTTCCCCACTTCCCCTCGGAATGATGAGCTTATCTGCACTCTCACATTAAAACAGTTGCCCAAAGGAACCAAACCAAGGCTGCAACAGTACATAATCCACTCACTCACAGACCCCTGTTCCTGTGGAATGTCACCTTGTAGACAGACACAGGTGAGCAGGTGTTTACTGTACAATGGTTCAACGCATGCCTTGGACAGGCCATATTGTTCCTGGCCACATGTTTGCCTATCTAAGTGCAACCTACCACATATGGTCATACTGCTAAATATTCACACATAACAGGGATAGTGACAGGTACCCCACTCCTAGGACACTAGATACAATAACAGTATCAAGCAGTACCACTCTGCAGGCCACACATGCTGTCTAACACAAGGCTACTTTGTGTACCTTACAAGTACTGTGCCTGCAATGATATGTACAGCAGATTTAACCTGTGGTGCATGCAATAGGTCCTGTGAGTTATAGTGTGAAATTGTAGCTACATAGGGGTTGTAATCTCACATCAGCCACCTCTGAGTGTGTGTGTGTATGTGAGTGTAAATATATCCCTGTGCAACTCTACAGACATGGTGCTATGGGCTATCTCCGTGCAATGGTTATGCATTGTATGGCCCTGTGACTAGCTCCTGACCTCTATATTGCACTCCACTACAGGCCTGCTGACATCATCCACCTCAAGAGTGCTGCCTGACAATCTTATATCAGATAACCTCTGTGTTGCATTCGATAAGTACTGCAAGCTATCGTGTAATTGTAGCTAAGTAGGGGTTGTAATCTGACATCAGCACTTCAGACATGGCCCTATGGTCTTTCTCCATGCAATGGTTATGCACCTTTTGGCCCTGTGACTAGCTATTTGCCCTAAATTGCCCTCCTGTACATAATCATAACCCATGGGCACCACCTGTCTGACCTTGACACAGGATATTTGTAGACATATCAACTCCAACACAACACCTTCTAAATTTGTAAGTACAGATAACCCAGGTGACATGTAGCCAGGGTAGCAGAACTTATCACAAGGTATGAAAGCTTAGATACACTGATTGCCCCCATTGTCCCTGATAGACTTTTCAACCATATGCATCTAGTGTGCCATGCACGAATACTGCTGCACCAGGCTGATATCATATTTCTGCTGTGCTGCCTTGCTATCCTGTGCTGCTGTATTACTGCCATGTGTCCATAGTGTATCCCCTCAGACACTTGGAACAGAACCATTCACTGTCATTCTGTAACACTACCACCAGTCCAACATCATACAACAAAGATACACAAAGTCTGATGTGTAGTCATGACACATGCAAGCATACAGTAGCTGTACTGGCCCACAAGTGGCATGGCAAAACAATACTGCACTACACAAGTACATGTCAAGTGATATAGACACCCTGTGCATCAGACACATAGTAGCATTGCCCTGCATCGGTGGCATGAATGGCAGGGATGTGGCAAAGTTATCATCACATGCACAGGGTGTGGTGTGGGGGTGCCAGAGGTCTACACTGTGCCAAACAGTTGACAGCATTTGTGTGAGTCAGATGGGCTGTGAGTTAGATGGGCCATGGAAAGGTGCTGTGTGTGTCTGTAGGTGACCTGCATGTGACAGTGGTGTTTGAATGTGTGCGGGTATACAGTCAAGCTCAGTGCTAGTCCTACACATGTGTATGTTGTACAGCTGTGAACCATACATGGTAGAGTGAATAGTTCATGGTCTCTGGCCAGGAACATGGGAACTGGCTCTGCCAGGAGTAGCACTTGCACCACAATGCCCAAGGTCAGATGCAGTGCTAGTACCTGACAGTGACTGCAAAATACTGGGACTGTGTGCACAACTGTGTCTAAACCCTAACTCCCCCCAATGCAGATAGACCTAACACCAATGTACAGATATGTACAGCCTACCATAGTGATGGATACAGCATTACACTGGTGCAGACAGTATGCTTACCTGGATGCTCCTCTACTGTGCACACTGAAACACCCACCTCCTTGATGTATGTTGTGATGGATGCCTGGGAGCTGTTGTGTGTTCCTTGGTTTTCCAGGCATTTCTTTGTGGTTATGAGTGGATATTCTGTCTCAGGCCCTCCACCGGTGGCAGCACGATCCCTGGCAACATCAGCTGCCCTTCATCATACAACATTCAGAATGCCTGTGGTCCGGTGTCGTACCTGCTCATAGGTCCTGTCCTGTCGGCTAATCTGATTTACATCTCACACAAGGTCTGCCCACAATGCTGCCCACTGCTCCTGATTATGCCTTCCCCTGGACAACAAGATGTGATGGTGTTGTCTCAGTCTATCGACTATCATGTCATTCTCCACCTCTGAGAAGGAGGCATGTCATAGGCAGTACACAGTTCCTGAAATACAACAAAAGTGGAACAGATTACCGGACCAGATACATGGACATCCACTATGTACAGCTCCAGCCCATCAATAATGGCCTGCACTATCCACTTCTCCCTCACACATTATACCCCACAGACTGGAAACACTCTACATGTGGAAACCACCAAGATAGTAGCAATACTGGGGCATTTCCCTGTGTGCCATGACAGATTCTGCTGTATTTTCCAACACCCAGCACTGCAGTCAGCTGTCGTGTGTCCCCTATGGGCAAACTCCCACTAATATATCAAATGGCCACTGCCAGACAATTAACAGTATGCTATTACAACAACTGTATGGGGACAGTCCAGCAACACCAGTGTGCCACAGTGACTGAAAACAATGCAAACCTGCTGTAGTATATGTTCCCTGTAGGCATCAAAGCTCTCAACTATTCAGATGTTTTTAGAATGTTAGGATATTTGCCTCATAGTTTTGGTTATTTTCACACAAACTTGTGGATCTCTGACAAATATTTAAACACTGTCACTGAGTTTGGGCCTTGGTTCCCCCCATAAATTATGGCCTTGTCCTGGTTTCATGCTGTAAGAGGTTGACAGGTATGTTAGGCATAGTCGTCAACCAAACAGGGACATATGTCAACAGAAACAGGGACATAGCCAGAGTACATCAAGGACATTCAGAGACAATTTGAAAATGTTAGAATAATGTATGTTAGGCAGTGACTGAATGATGGGGATGAATTACAGTATATCCTTTGATGTTACAGGACTGTACACCCTTTCTCGTTGTCACTATGTATTATGTGTAATCTACAAGTTTTTCTACAACAGCCAACCATTGTAGGAGGGATTGACAGGGACAGAGCTGAGATGTGACTAAAAATCAGGGACAGTTGAGAGGCATGCCTGTATGTGTAGGACAGCAGAGTGTCATTGGCATGCCATTACCATAGATCTAAGACAGGCTTACTGTTGTAACCTCTATTTCCCATACCTCCATCCTCCCATCTACATCCTCTTATATCCAAATAAAAAAGCACCGGACCACCAGGGTGATATATAAAAAGATAGCTTCTTTAATAAAACAACAGAAACAGGTAAGCACTTTCAGGTAAAACCCTTCATCAGACAATTAACAAAGCATCAAGATCAATATTTAAAAAACAGCAGCAACTAACAGAATCTCAATAATGAACTCTCCGCCTCTTCAGGGCGGGTTTGAGAGGTACAACACTATTCAAGCCAGGAGCCTTATCAGCCCTTAGCTCAATAATCCATTTGACTTGATTATATTCAGTCAAATTTACAATGTCAGCACCCCCTAGTGTTCAACTTCACAACCTGCAACACCATAAAATTAAATACATATCCTTCATTACTTTTAATATGCTGACATAGAGCATTGTGAGCATCACCCAAACATATTGTTGAAAAATTATTTAAAATCCTGTCTTTTAACTGACAGATAGTCTTTCCTACATAAAAAGAGCAGCGTGACCTGCAGTGAGCTAAATAAATAACATTTTTGGTCTGACTCAGCATAATGAGTAAAAAAATATCTTACATTGGTACTGGGGTGTGTAAAAAATGTTTGCCTCATAATGTAAGTACAAACCTTATAATGTCTTCATGGAAAAGTACCCATACATTGATGGGAAGTTGTCATAGAAGACTTCATTGTCATAACTTTGTCTGTACATAGTAAATCCTTCAAGTTGTTATTACGCCTAAAACTAAAAGAAGGATCCGTCTGTATAACATTTTTAAGTTTTTCATCAGTTAACAAAATTTTCCAATTAATGCGTATGATCTGGCACACACCCTCTATATTATTACTATACCTTAAAACCGCATGTGGCACATCTGCTTGTGTGCCCCAACCCCTATAGGTCTGATGTCCCAATGTAACATCTGAGAACCAGGATTTCATTTTTTTGGATCTCTCCCTCTTGCTGGCCTCAGCAGTCATCTGAATGGTCTTCTGATTATAACCTCTATTAAAAAAATTAGTAACCAGCTGGTAAGACTCCTTATTAAATTGTTCTTCTTGTGTGCATAATCTAGATGCTTTATATGCCTGACCTTTTACCACGTGTTTAAATGCCTAGGATGCATGCTATCAAAAGCTAAATAATTATTCCTCCAGCAATCTTTCCTATACATAGATGTCTGAATCGTACCATCAGACCCTCTCTTCAATCGCACATCCAAATAATCAGTCTCAATATCTGAACAAGACATACTGAATCTTAAAAAATCTGTAGTGGACTCTAGGTAGACAATAAATGAATGTAGTTCATCCCATGTGCCCCTCCACAAAATAAACGCATCATCCACAAATCTTACATAGTAACCCAGGTGCACCTTCCATGCATGCTCATGTTCAGAAATCACCTCATTTTCCCAGTATTCTAAAACCAGCTTAGCATATGAGTTCACACAAGGTGGCCCCATCTCTATGCCCTTCTTCTGTTGATAATGGCAGCCTGAGTATAAAAAGATGTTATTCTGCAATATAAGCTGAAACAGAATGCCTACGGTCATCCTGGTAGTGTCATCTAATGCTCCATTACAACTTAACAAGGACTCTATGACAACTTAACCATATCCGTCAGAGAGCACAGTGAAGAACTTGTTTATATCTAAAGTGACAAAAAGATGGTTGCCAGTACTGGGCTCAGTCTGAGTGTAAGCATGCAGGGAAGATGGAAAATGGGCAGTATCCTTCAAAGTCCTGGGTACAGAGACTGTCACCGACTTTAATTTTGATTCTACCCAAATAGAAGCATTCTCCCACAATGGGCAGTATCCTTCAAAGTCCTGGGTATGGAGGCTGTCACCGACTTTAATTTCGATTCTACCCAAATAGAAGCATTCTCCGTCATACATCTTCTGCCTGACACTATGGGTGTAAGGGTTGCATTCAGTGGGGTCCTTATGTATCTTAGTTAGTGCCTTAAACACAGGTACCACTGGATGATCTATTAACTCAAATTTATATACATCCTCATTGATGAGACCATTCAATTAGTGTGTAGTTAACTCACGTTTCACATTCCCAACCAAAATGGTAACTTCTAGAGGAGAGAGTTTCCTATAGGCCAAATGGTCATTTAATGTGTCCATGACCTTATCATGGTAAAATTGCTGGTCCATCACCACAACTGCTCCCCCTTTATTGACAGGTTTGATTATAATACTATCATCCTGCATTAATGATGTCAAAGTATCTCTCTGTCTTGCTGTTAAATTATATAAAATATGCCCTTCTTTGGATGTTAAATGCATGAAAATTTCTTCAGCACAAGCTCTTGAAAAAGTGGTAACTGTTGAATTGTATGGTGGAATAAAAAGACTAGGTTGTCTTAATGTGTTGTTATCGATTACATTGTCAGTAGCACCAAACATTTGCTTTAACAGCAATCTCCTTCCAAATAAATCTAGTTCAAGCATACCCTCGCTAAAGTTTGAACCCACACTGGGAAGAAAAGTTAGACCCTTATTTAAAATCTGTAACTGCTCCTCACTTAACCTGACATGAGATAAATTATAAACATTAGATGTAGCATAAGTAATACAAGCACCATAAGAAATCAGAGTGACATTTTCCACCTCTTCTCACTCCTTTGTTGCGAACAGGCTGTTTTCTGCTCGTATTTCTTCATGATTGCAACTGAGAATTTAGGAAAAGATGAACCAGTAAGAAATTTAACTCCCAGGCCCTGTAAACTTTTAGTATCAGTTGAAAATGCACTCAATGTACCCATTTCTCCTTGTAAAACAAAAGATGATGAAAGTGAAGATTTTGGTCTAGCTCCTAGGCCCTTAGAATCAGTCACAGCACTGTAAGTAGCACTAGAGGGTCCTGCTGCTTCAGAGCCCAACAGTTACAGGTTTCCATTGGGCAAATTTTGCATAGTAGGCATGGCATCCTGGTCCCTCCTACATCCAGATAATGTGCCCTTCACTGCCGACCCATCCCTCTGTTGATTGACACTTGAGGCAGGTTTGAATGCAGTGTGTACATGCACAGCATGTGAAATAAGTTGTGAATGTCTGTCCCGCGATCAGGTAAAAATATTACCATGCAAAAAGTCCCTGTAATCCCTCATTAACTTTTTAGTTTTGGTCTGCTGTAACTTTGAGTCATATGCAGCAACAGCACAAAATAAATCATCAGTCTTAGTTGAACATTGTTCACCAGCAAACTGCATCTCCAGTTCATGTTGTTTCTTTTCAACAGACTGAATAAATTGTTTCTTTAATGGTGTAAAAAAGTAAATTAGCCACATATACATAAAACTAGTGTCCAAATTAATCTGTTGCTAATGTGCCAGCAGTTCCAGATAGGCTTCTCCATATGTGGGCATACACAAAACCTGAAGCCCTCTTGGAACCACCTTATAATGGAGACAAACCTCAAGGTGAAGTCTCTGTCATTGTAGTTATTTTAGTTTGTATAAATAATTTCCCAAGGATGTCACCATTTCAGAGAGCTTAAGATCCTCGCTTTCACTTAAGGCATTCTCAGTAGAACTTTCTGCCATAGAGGCTAAGTTCATCATTATTAGAAGGTTATGCCCAAACTTGTAAATTTCCTTACCCTCTTAGTAACCATTCCAGAGTTAGGAGGATGGGGATGGCAATCCAGTTCAAGATCCTCAGTCTGTCCTTCTGTCATGTGAGGAAATACAGCAAACCAAAAAGTAACAGATAACAGCACATAAATTTATTCTCACCAAAGGTCCAGTTTACTAAACAACAACAATCCAAATTAAAAACCACCGGACCACCAGGCTGATATATAAAAAGATGGCGTCTTTAATAAAACAACAGAAACAGGTAAGCTCTTTCAGGCTTCATCAGACAATTAACAAAGCATCAAGATCAATATTTAAAAAAACAGCAACAACCAATAGAATCCCAATAATGAACTTTCCGCCTCTTCAGGGTGGGTTTGAGAGGTACAACACTATTCAGTAGAGGAGCCTAATCAGCCCATAGCTCAATAATCCATTTGGCCTGATTATATTCAGTCAAATTTATAATGTCAGCCGTCCTAGTGTTCAACTTCACAACCTGCAACACCATAAAATTAAATGCATGTCCTCCATTACCTTTAATATGTTGACAAAAAGCATTGTAAGTATCACCCAATCATATTGCTGAAAAATGCTTTAAAATCCTGTTTTTTAACCGAGATAGTCTTTCCTACATAAAAAGAGCAGCGTGACCTGCAGTGAGCTAAATAAATAACATTTTTGGTCTGACACTCATCATAATGAGTAAAAGAATATCTTACATTGGTACTGGGGTGTGTAAAAAAATTTGCCTCCTAATGTAAGTATAAGCCTTACAATGTCTGCATGGAAAAGTACCCATACATTGATGGGAAATTGTCATAGAAGACTTCACTGTCATACCTTTGTCTCTACATAGTAAATCCTTCAAGTTGTTATTATGCCTAAAACTAAAAGAAGGATTCATCTGTATAACATTTTTAACTTTTTCATCAGATAAAATTTTCCAATTATTGCGTATGATGTGGCACCCCCATATTATTACTATACCTTAAAATCACGTGTGGCACATCTGTATATGTGCCCCTACTTCTAGAGGTCTGTTGTCCCAGTGTAACATTTGAGAACCAGGGTTTAGTTTTTGTGGCTCTCTCCCTCTTGTTGGTCTTAACAGCCATCTGACTGGTCTTCCGATTATAACCTCCATTAACAAAATTAGTAACCAACTGAAAAAAAAATAGAATATAGCTTTTTTATTTTTTTTCCAGCAGAGAGGGACATAAGACTCACTGACGGAATGGTTTATGACTATTGATATTGGGTAGGCAGTTACTTCAGTTGCTGTTTTGAGGTATTCACATGGTAGATTATCAGGGGCCAAAGTGGTGGATTTTAGTTTTAGTAGCAGCTGGGACTAGTTGTAGGGCTAATTTATTTAGCAAGTTTTAAGACTTATCAGTGGGATGAAGTATGATTTGAGGAGAGTTTTTAGCCCATTTGAAACACATTGAATGAAAATCCAAGTTAAAGGCATCAGATATTTGGCATTACTATTGGATATTGGATGATAGTAAGGGGAAAGGGTGGTGCGGCCTGGTGTCAGTAACTGATCTGTCTATGTTCAGAATGTTTTGGATCTACTGTAGTTTTTGTTTTTGAAGGGTTGTAATAGTGTGTGTGTGTGTGTGTGTGTGTGTGTGTGTGTGTGTGTGTGTGTGTGTGTGTGTGTGTGTGTGTGTGTGTGTGTGTGTGTGTGTGTGTGTGTGTGTGTGTGTGTGTGTGTGTGTGTGTGTGTGTAATTTGATGTGAGCTTCTGTTTAATTTCTAATTTGCTTGAATGCTTGTAGATTTGTAGGACTTTTATTTTTGATTGAGATCTTCAATGCCCTGTCTCTATTCTTCATGAGCTGCTTTGTGTCTTGAGAAAGATAAGTGGCAGGATTAGTGTTAATTAATTCTTTCCTAAGTGGGACTAACTCATTCAGAATGTTGAAGTGGGCTACTGCATCATCCAGGGGTAGGTAATTTAGATTGGTCTAACTGTAGCATTTAAGATAAGAGTTAAACATATCTGTATTAAAGCTTGGGAGATTGCACACAGTGATATAGCGGTTTATTTTTTGGTTATTAGATTGCATTATTTTTAGGAAGATTGGAAGTTGGTCACTTAGAAAGTCAAAGACAGTACCTGCTAAGGAGATTTTAATTGGGTTTGAGGCTATAATCCAGTCAAGTAGAGTTGCATTGTTGCTCTTGGTGTTGTAGTGAGTAATAATAATAATTGTTTGAGTCAGTCCATAAAAATGTATGGCTTGCATTGGGGTATCTGAGATGATGGGTAGCCAGTAAATGTACAGGTCACCTAGTATTACGTTTTTATGGGAGTATGTTAGTTGATACCTGGCAGAAGAATTCTCTGGTTGTATAGAGGTTATTTCCTTGAGGTATATACATTCCAATTATATAGAGTGATATGAGGGTGCTTAATTTTCATGTGGCTATGAGAATGTCAGTGCTTCCTGTTTAAGGTAGGTTTTGCGAAGCTTTACACATTTGTAAAGTGTTTTTATATAGAATATATATACCCCTTTCTCATTTGTTTTGTATATCTTTCTTCTTTTGTTATCTTTGATGTCATTATTTAGGGATATTTCAGTTATCACCATGGCATCTGGGGAGTAATGGGTTAGCCAGGCATACATATAGTTTTAATTTTTATATGCACAATAGTGAGGTATGAGGGTGTAGGTTGGTGCTGTGAGGGCTGGTATAGCATTTGGATGTATATAACCACACAAATTTAGATTAATAACACTATGATTATTGTCAGAGAACTATTGTATCTTGACTGGGATTTTTGGGGTTAGTTTGAAAGGCATGGGGTTTTGGTCAAATATGGTATGTTTATGGAGGTCAGGGGTAGTTATACTGAACAAGGAGGGGATATATTGACTGTCTTGTGGAATAGATATTGTGATATGCATTGGGCTGTGCTGAATTTTGGATGGTTGTTTATTAGTAAGAGGGACTGGTATGAGGTTAAGTGAGTAAGGGCTGTAAGAATCAAAAGTATAACTGCTTGGAGGTATTGCATTATATTAAAGTATTAATACAGGTTTAGTTTCAGGATTAATTATTAGGTATCAAGAGTTGAGTAAGAAGAGTGTTAAGAGATGCTTTCATTAGTGATTTCAGTGTGATGTAGTAAAAGACAGTTTGAGAGAGTTAGGATAATATAATGTATATTTACATTACAATAGGAGATCTGATACAAGAGTAGAAAAGGTACATTTCTAAATGGTGGTGATATTTCTTATTGTGAGATAGTGGCAGGATGGGAGAGAAATAAGAGGTTGTAGCAGGGGAGATGGGTGGAGATCAGAGGGGTAGGTGTGTTGTGAGAGTGGTAGGTATAGCTAGGAAAACTAGAAGCTGTAGTGAAAAAAGTAAAGTGAGTAGTGATGAGTAGAACCTTTATGAGGAGACAAGGGTGAGGATATAAGTGTAGATGTCATGGGGTGGGTAGGAATTGAGGGTAGGGTAGGGTAGTAGATTGATTCAGAGTGAAGTGAGGACAAACATAGCAGGGCATTTCCATCACTGAGAAGGAATAGTAAAATAAAAAAAAAATCTATAATAAGTACAAAGTTGCCATGGACTTGGCAAATAAGAGAGAAAGTATCATTGCAATCAAGTACATGTACAGTGCAACATATTGCTGCTTGAGAGATAAAAAAACATCTTGTTAATTTGGGCTTATGAGAGGATAAAGTTAGAATATAACCTTTTAGTGAGTGATGTGCCTTTCAGTGATAAGGTAGAAGAGCATAGCATAGGTCCATTTCCTGTGATGGGGCAATTCATTTTCTTGGCACTATCAGTTGGGATGAATGTTATATTTTTATGGTATATTAGACAAAATGGAGCATGTACACCCTTTACAGAAATTAGCAAGTTAACAAATGTTTCTTTCAGAATTTATTAAATTATTTTACTTAATATTAAAACACAGATTGGCTTATGTTCTGAAATAATTCAATTAAAAAGGGAAGTATGCAGCTGGTCTTAGTGAAATCATTGTCCTTAGTTCTTAATCTTCTTTGGAGTCCACATTATAGAACTTTAATTTTGATTTGTATTTATTCCTTTCTATCTTTGGTAGATCCAAGTAGTTCTGCTCTCACTTTTAGGCAAAAGACTAGACAGAACTAGAACAGTGTTGTTGGTCTGGACAGATGCAAATACTGGAAATGGAGGTGAAGAAGAAATACAGAAAAAAGGTTAGACATGAGCATCATTATGGAGGTAATCAATCAGAATTTCAGATTCAAAAGTTTGTACTAGTTAAGAAAAGTAAAGCAATATATAGTATAGAACACAGCATGCGTACTGTATCTTTAAGAAGCATTTCAAGGACTGAATGTGCATATAAATACGGGGCACATGTTGATCTCAGTGCCATTTTGAGAGTGCAGCCAGACGGTGAGCATGTATAAGTGTAATACCTAGTCTGTATATAAGTTTACCTAAGTTAAAGTTAATAAGCCTCAATCCTGATGTGTTTGTACATAATAAAGCTGCTTGAACTGAACCCATGAAGTCTCATCTATTGTATCCTGACTAGACGAGCAACATAGTGTCAGAACTGGGATTCCAGAGACTGCTTTCCAGAGTTATGAGGTGCAGAATTAACAGTGAAGGTAAACTAAAAGAAGCGAGCACGAAAACGAGCCAGAAAAAAAACAAAGGGAATGAAAATTGTACGAACCGTTTATTTTACAAAAAATATAAAACAGAGCATTAGAAGGGTACAAATCACTTTATTAAACAAGTGAGAGGCACAAAAGGTTTGTTGATTTAACAAAATATTTAAAATTAAGACATTTGATAAAATGAGTATCAGAAAACTACATAAGGGGTTAGCAGTTACCTCGGAATTGCAAAACGGGCATGTTATGAGTGGAACAAGCATGTTTAAAGCAAACTGGGCATGTTTAGAGTAAAATGAGCACAAGAAAATTATAATGGCATGAAAGAGATTAAATGAGCAAAACGAATATAATACGGGCAAAAAAAAGGCACATTAAGCATAAATAAAGCAAGGTGACTGCATGTTTTGGAAAAGTGCTGTGTTTTGGCATAACTACTACTTTGTATTGCATTCAGGGCATAACTAGAGTTATTTGAAGTATCTCAAAGTATGTAAAAGTGCTTACTGTGTGTGGTTATTACTGTGCATGCATTCCGAAGAGTTTGTGTGCAAAGTGCAACTATCTAGTAAAGTACAGTCAAAGTACAGCCATTTCAAAAAGTTCCTTGTGCTGGGTGTCTATTTGCAAAGTGCCGCCATTACAGAGTGTTTCTTGCACTGTAAAGTATTATCTAGCAAAGTACCACCATTTTGGAGAAGTTTCAGAGTGCCGTGTACTATTTATTCGCAAAGTACAGTTACTTCAAAATTTTTCCTACTCTGAGCTTCTTCTACTCAGTCCATTCACACAGTGCAGTTATTTGAAATGTTTCTTAAAATAATGATAAATTACTTTTGCAGTACAATAATTTCAAGAGTATCACAGTGCCCGAGAGACTTATTTCGCAAAGTTCAGTAATTCAGAGGCTTGTTGTGCTATTGGGCAATATCTATGAATACTGGCATACATTTCTAGCGTATGTATATGTGTTTTGTGCATATTTGCAAAATCATTCACTGGTATGTTTTGATATGGCAGATTGATTTTGAAAGCCCTCACCACTTGTATTTGACCAGAATATTGCAGAGAATTCTTTAATATTTCAACAGCAGTATGATACTTTTATACAGGCAGCTTATTCTGACAAAGATGCATGCACCAGGGCATTCATTTTGCTAAACCTAACTGGGTCAGAGGCCATTGAAAGAGAGCCTTCATTTGTGTATGCACCAGTAGTATATGAGGGAGAAGGTGAAAAATGCCATATTGTAATACAGGATCAATCAAGGGAAGACACTGAGTGGTTGAAGTGAAAATTCAGAGAAATGTGCAACCCCCCAGACAAATATTATATTATAGAGGCATTTGTTTTATGCAAGAGATCAGAAACCAGAAGAGATTTTTGCAGCTTATATTAATGACCTGAGGAACAAACTAAAATGTGTCGGTTTGGTGACTTAAAAGATGAGTTGATAATGGAGAGACTTGTGTGTGGTATTAGTAGTGCTGCTGAGAGAAAGATTTTGCTTCATGACAGTGATTTAATGCTAAGCAAAGCTACTGAAATTTGTCAAATCCATGAAGTTACAGAAAGGCACACAAGTATGCTTGCAAGTGATAAGAGCATGGTTTTGGCAGGCTCCAGAGCAAATGTAGACAACATGCAACACATAGCAAATAGAAGCAGGCCTAACCACATGGCAGCCACAGCTCCTGTGCGTATCCTGAGGAAACCACAAAGTTTTCCAGCACATTCTAGGACTAGTTCAGTTAAAGGTGCATGCTCAGTGCACTATCAATGTGAATCAGTAAAACCCAAATCTAGCCTTATACTTAACTGTCACAATTGTGGCGCCAGTCATGAGTCTAAAAGAGATACATACTTGGAATTTGGTCAGCAATGCCACAAGTGTAAGAAATGGAACCATTTTCAAAAGTTGTGCAAATCAAGTAAAACCCATACGGTTATAAAGAAAGGTCCCTCTAAAAGCAAGTTGATTATATAGAAAGCTGCAGTTGTAATTTCTTTGTAGATGGTGTATCAGTAATTGGTGAAAAGTTTGATGCATAAATTTGGTGGCAAAGAACAAAGTATTTTGTACTGTCCAGACCAATGACAAATCCACCAAGCTCAAAGTAGACACTGGTTCAAAGTGTAATGTTATGTCAGTAGACGCATTTGCTAAAGTGAGAACTAATTAACAACTCACTGTGGCTAGTAGTGCAAAACATGTTGCTTATGGAATTGAAGAAATTTAGACCAAAGGTTCAGTAGTGCATTCATGTTATCTGGCTAGCAAGTGGTGCAGCTTGTTATTCTATGTAGTCTGAAGGCATGTGCAATCATTACTGGGTCTCAGAGACAGTTTAAGAATGAATCTGCTTTCTTATAGGTTCATAGGTTCATATTAGGCTATCTGCCCAAGGGCATTTATAAGCCTAGCCCAGAGTTTTGTGGCTTTCACCACCCCTTTAGTTTGAAGGATACTATGCCCATTATTTTGCTGTGCCTCGGTCGAGCAGTGACACTGAGATAATCCCTGGGGTATATCTGCAATCTCCCATCCATTGGTCAAGATTTCTCTTGAACAAAGCCAGCAAGGTGCTCTGCCTCACATGTACCAGGATTTTGTTCCACAGCATGGGGAGTCTCTGGGTGATGAATCTGTCCCTCCAGCATGTCCTATTAATAACCGTGTCAAGGTTTAAGTCTCCCACCCTTGTAGTTCTGAGGGATCTAGATTTTTTGAGGTGAAGCATGTTCATCAATTCCGGGTTGGACATGGCCTTGTATGTCAGGCACAGGTCACCTCTGAGCAGACGGTAAGCGACTGAATAGAGCTGGAGTTCCTTCAGTCGGGCAGCATAAGACATATTTTTGAGACCCTTTATCCTTTTGGTGAGGAACTTTTGGGGCCTTTCCAGTTGCTGCAGGTGTCATGTCAGATACATTCCAAATGGGGCATTGTACTCAATCATTGGTCTGATGAGTGATGAGTACAGGGGGACAATGACCTCCCTTGATCTAGATGTGAATCCCTTCATGATCAGGTGGGCAGTGTAGAAGGTCTTCCTAACTACTTTGGCAACGTGAGTGTCAAACGAAAGGTTGCTGTCAACCTGGATCCCCAGATCCCTGATAACCTCTTCTGTGCTTAGTGGATTGCCGCCTATATGGTAGCTAGGGGTAACCTTGTTTTTCCTGAAGGGTATGACTATGCATTTTTTGGTGTTTAACTTTTGGCCATGGCTCTGGCACCAGTTATCCGTTTCTATAAGACCCTTCTGAAGGATATCTGTGTCAGATGTGTTCTCAACTATGGCGCCCAGTTTGCAGTCGTCTGCAAATTTTGTCAGCCATAACCCTCCTGTGTTTGCTTGTACTTCTGAAAAGTAGATGCCAAACAAGAGTGGGCCCAGGACTGAGCCCTGTGGGACACCACTTGTGACAGGCTTTGAGTCTGACATGGCGCCAGCAACTCTGACCCTGTGGGTTCTGTCACTTAGCCAGTTTGCAACCCATCTTGTGACGTATGGGTTTACATTCAATCTGATGAGTTTTTCAATGATACCTGAGTGGGGTATTGTGTCGAAAGCCTTTGCCAGGTCGAGGTAGGCTGTGTGGACTGCCTTTCCCTCATCAATGGCCTTGGTGACTGTTTCGAAAAAGTCAACCAAGTTTAAAAGGCATGATCTGCCTTTGACAAAGCCAAACTGGGTTGGATCCAAAGTCTGCAAGTCCCCTATGTCTTTATTTATGAGTTCCATTATGATCCTCTCCATAGCTTTGCAGATCAGGCTTGTCAAGCTGATGGGACGGTAATTTCCAGGGTCGGTGGAGGCACCGCCTTTGTGAAGTGGGACCACAGTTGCCGTTCACCACTCCTTGGGTACGTATCCTGAGGTGAGGCTAAGATTAAACAGCTGCCCTAACTGCGGGTTTAATTCCTCATTGAGTTCATGGAGCACACAACCGGGGACACCATCTGGTCCCATGGATGCTGTGTTTTTTGCCTTGGAGAGAGCAGTTCTTACCTGAGCGTTAGAGATGTTTGGGGGGCTACAATCCTCTGGTATAGATATCTCACCTTTTGGGGTTTGCACTGAACCTGTCAGCCAGTATGTTGGCAATGTCTGTAGGTTCAGTAATTTTTACATCATTTTGAACTAATTCTGAACATATCTGGGAGTTACCTCCCAGGTTTCTAACATAGCTAAAGAAGGCCTTATGATTGTCTTTTGAGTCCTTAGTGACTTTTCTCTCAAAATTAGCCTTGGATGATTTTATGAGAGATCTTAGTTTTTTACTTATAATGATCAAAGGTGTCTTCCCTATTAAGGATTTTGCTCTATCTTGTAGTAGCTTCCTCCTTTTGTTGTAGAGCTTGTTTATGGCTGGGGTCCACCAGACTGGACACTTGCCTTTGGTACAAAGAGTCTTTGTTTTGTTTGGGATTGCCTGATCCATGCAGTCCTGTAGGTGCTGGTAGAAGGCATTTGTAAGTGATTCAGCAGCTTGAGTAATGGTTTCCGCAGGCTCGGGGGCCTTAAAAGAGACCACACTAGTCTTTAGAAGTGTGAAGTTGGCTTTTGAGAAGTTCTTCACTGTGGTCTGTTTTATCTCAGGTGGGGGCGGGATGTGGACTTCCAGTGAGATTAGTTTAAGGTCTGATCTCACCAGTGAGGGGTATACTTCCGGTGTTGAACATTGTGACCCCATGTTCGTGATGATGAGATCTAGTATGTTTTCTCCTCTTGTGGGGATGGTGACTAGTTGTTCCATGGCATTTGAGTTTATGAACTCTAGGAACCTTTGGGCTAGAGTGTTGGGGCTTGAGTAGTGATCCCAGTCTATATTTGGGTAGTTGAAGTCACCTAGTATGATGGTGCTTGGAGATAAATTTATCCCCTCCAGTGTTTTCAGGAAAGCTATGTGAGGTTCCTGAGATTGAGAGGGTGGCCTGTAACATTCTACAAATTGCAGAGCAGTCTTGCCTATGGTTAGTTGCACCTGGATGGTCTCCGATGCATCGTGCGTTGCCACCAACCTTGAGGTGTGGGTGTCCTTGATGAATATAGACACCCCCCCTCCTTTCTTGGTGTTGTCTGGATTTTGGGGCCGGAACGCATGATATGAGGTAAAACCTGATAGTGCCGGGGTGCTCTCGGGAGCCTTGAACCAGGTTTCAGTCACAGCACAGACATCGATGTTCTCCATACTGAGAAGGGCCTCGAGTGCGTGCATCTTGAGGTTGAGACTTCTGGCATTGAGCAGCATTACCCTTAGTTTTTTTCCTTTTTTTGAGTTCTAGGGTGGTAGGTTTAGAATTTGAGCCTTGCCTAAAAAAGGCACTATGGGGGTGGCAAGAGCCTTTACCAATATCTGGAAGCCCAGGGGTGACAGGTGCAAGCCATCCCTTGCAAAGCAGCGTGGCTTGTCCAGCATGTCATCCCAGGCAGACAGTCATTGGATCCCCTTTGAATGACACCAGAGTTTAAGCCAATTATTAAAGCTGATCATCTTGTCTCTGTATTGTGGCATCATTCTTGGTGAAGGTAGGATACTGCTCAAGGTCAGGGTCATACCTGCCTGGGCTACATAATCAGAGAGCTCCTCTATGTCTCTTTTCATGTAGTCCCAGAAGGTACGTCTCAGGTCATTCACACCAGCGTGGACAATGACAGAGTCGTACTTGTACCTACTGTTGAGAGACCTGAGTGCTTGCGTTATGTGGCGGATTCTAGCGCCCGACAGGCAGCTTACTGTGACCTTCTCCTTAATCAATCTGGTGAGCGGGACGTCAGTGTGTCTGACTATGGAGTCACCAATGACGAGTGTGTCTGGCATTGTGTTTGGCCTTAAGGGCTGTGACTGTTTGGCACACTGACTATGTGGTCTATGTGTTGCATGTGTTGTGTCCTGAGGTGGCAGTTGTTTGGTGTCTGCTTTGGTGGCCTCTGCTGTTTTGGTAGATTTTTGATCAGAGCCTCCGAGTATGTCTTTGTGTATTTATGTGTATGATTTGAAGTTGTGATAGTACTATATGAGACTGGGTTTGTGGTGTGTGTGGTTACCTTCTCCTCCTGTCTGGTCTTGCCAGTCCTATGTTGAGAGAGCTCAGCCTCCAGTTTGGCTATATAGTTGCATCTCTCGCATGTATTTGTGTTTTGTGGGAGAAGGAGAGGGTTGTCTGTGTACATGAGACAATTGTAACATTGCCTCAATATTCCCAGATTCACCAGCTGTGCAGGAGAGGACACTAGCAACTGATCCCTCGACATGCTAGAAGTAATAGACAAAAACTTTAAAAAGACTCTGGGGGATGTGGGTGATCGAAAAGGGGTTTTAGGCTGGCGGGGTACTATGTATAATAAAAGTGCTATATCAAGGTAAAAAAATACTTTAGGAGCAAGTGCTAGGCTTCACAGATAGAGAATAGTCTACATAAGAATCAAGTAGAGCTGAACTTTTTAGATATAGAATATGCTGGTTTGATCAGCAGTAAAGTTCAAGGAAGGCTGTTTAAGGGAAAATTTGAAGAGTGGACTTTAGGTAACCCGAATAGTTTAACCTTGATTAGCCGCTGCTGCTCTTGTGTGCTCCTGTGACAACTCCGCTAAATCCTGCTAAAGCTCATCATATAATCATATAAGCACATATCCTAGTTCTAATTTTTCTGAAACAATTTTATCAGAGTATGCTGATTTTTTCGATGACAAGTTGTGCAAACCTGTAGTTCTAGAGAAGTTAAATCCAGAGGTCAGTCCAGTGGTCAGACCAGTAAGAAAAGTTCCAATAGCTATGCAGGATAAAGTTAAAGCTCAGTTGGATAAAATGGCGTAGCAAGGTTTAATTTGTCCAGTCAAAGAACCAACTGAATGGGTGTCGTACATGGCAGCAGCCCACAAGAAAAGCTCAGATGAAATCAGAATATGTGTTGACCCAAGATATTTGAACAAAGCATTAAAGTGACCACATCATCCAATGCGTACAGTCGAAGAAGTCGCAGCCTTAATACCAAATGCCACAGTTTTTTCTGTCTTGGATGCATTTTGCCAAGTGATGCTTGATCACAAATCCTCA
The DNA here is from genome assembly GCF_019279795.1 of Protopterus annectens. NCBI lineage: Eukaryota > Metazoa > Chordata > Ceratodontiformes > Protopteridae > Protopterus > Protopterus annectens. Next base: position 431,886,323 of record NC_056735.1, read on the forward strand.
TTACTGACTACTTTCAGTACCCCATTTGGCAGATATAGATTCCTCAGGATGCCATTTGGAATAAATTCTGCAAGTGAAGTCTTCCAGCTTGCAATGGAGAACATGTTTTCAGGTTATCTTTGTGCCATAATAGTAGATGATTTATTGGTTGGAGGCAATGGTGAAGCAGAGCATGACAGAAACTTTAAGAGAGCTCTAGATAGAGCAAGTGAAGTGAACTTAAAGTTCAATCCTCTAAAGTGCAAATTCAGACTACCAGAAGTTACATATGTAGGTCATTGATTTACCAGTACTGGCTTGAGACCAGACCCGTCCAAACAATCAGCAATTCTTGAGATGCCAGCACCTGATAATGTTCAAAGTCTACAGCATTTTCTTGGCATGGTCAACTATTTAGGCAAGATTACACAAGACTTCAGTGAGTTGACAGCCCCTTTGAGAGAGCTGATGCACACAAATGTTACATGGTCTAGGTTAGAACAGCACCACGGTGCATTTGATGATCTTAAGTGGAAAATTCCCACCCCACCTACATTAAGATACTATGATGTCAGTAAACTGGTAATTCTTTCCTGTGATGCTTCAAAATTTGGTCTTGGTGCAGTTATCCTTCAAGAAGGCAGACCAGTAACCTTTGCATCTAGAACCGTTAGCCAAACTGAAATACAGTATGCTCAGATCGAGAAAGTTTCATGATTATATCTATGGTCGAGCTATTCAGATTGAAAATGATCACCGACCTCTAGTTACTATTCTAAAGAAGCCTATGCATTCAGCTCCAGTGAGATTGCAAAGAATGATGCTCAATTTTTTAAAGTACAACTTCAAATTGGTCTGTACGAAAGACAAACATCTTTATCTGGCTGATACCTTATCCAGATCACCCAGGAATACAATGAAACAGCTTGACACAGAGAATTTTGACATTGACATAATGGAAATTATTTTGTCAGGCTTCATAACCCTGATTTTTTCTTTCCTCAATAGTTCAACAATTCCATATAGATGGTTATCAAAATTGGGTGAAGAATAATTATGGTGTCCTGTTGGATTCATTCTAAAAGATTTTTCCAACAATTCTTCAAACATTCTTAAGCCAGGGTGTGTAGGGGGATTAAATGTGCTACATCTACTAATGTCATTAGACGGAGCTTCTTGGCCTTTAAAATACAAGGAGAGATTCAAGTTCCTAATAAAAAGTTTTAGTTCAATAAGAAGTTTTGGCAAATATGAAGGCCTTGAAGGTATGTAATGCAAGCCCTTAGTAAAAAGTTCAAAAAAATCTGAAGTGATTAAAACACTAGTGAAATTGTAAATACTAAAGTTGTTATGTGTGACCACTATATGGTTACAAGTAGGACTTGTAAGATTCATTATGTCAACAATAGGGTCCACAGAAACCTCTGTTAATTGCGACCCCTCCCCCAATTCTGTTGGTAAGGGGTATTGTTGTTCCTCCCCATTGGTCTGCCCTGGGGTAATTGAAAAACCTGTGGGGGGTTAACACCTCCTTTTTGTGCTAACCGTTCACTCCTACGGAGTGGTTCTGTATTAGGTGTACTAAGAAAATTCTGCCGACCTGCACCATTGTCAAAACTTTCCATGATTAAGTTACCCTGTTTCTGCTTACTAAAATTAGGGTAAGCTTTACCCTCCCTGTATTCTGCCAAGTCCCTATCTAGTTTCTTGGCTTTCCTGTCTAGTACTTTAAGGCAATATTGGTCAACCTCCTTAAAAACTTCATCGTACTTCATTTTGTGTCTTAAAAAATTTTTATGCTTTACAATGTTATCATTAAGCAGAGTCAAGTCATTCAACATAGTGTTACATTTGTTCTGATAATCTTGTACCATAAATTCTAGCATCTCTAGTCCTGTGCGATTAAATAATTCCACCAGTTGCGAATACAAAACAGAACCTGTGGTGGCATTACTGGGAAATTTGTAACAACGGAGTCCTTTAGGGACTCTTTGTACCTTAATACACTCTCTTAGGTAATTAATTTCCAGTTGAGAATTTTTGTAAGCATACAGTTTCTTGTTGAAAATGTCAAAATCAATGTCAAGTTGTTCAACGCTACTATCAAAAGTACCTTGTTTAAACACCGGTTGAAATTCTGTCCATGCTTTAAAGTTCAACTCCTTGTCAGGGAGCCCACCATTCAATCTATTGCTGCTAAGTATGTTGTCATCTTGAGGGCAAGGATTCCGATTGTCCATTGCCGTTGTAACCCTCGGGACATCAGCGCCATTCGGCTCCTATGCGGATGGAAACCTCCGCTTACTTTGTGCCCCTTGTTGTTGATTACAAGGGATAGCAGAAAAGTTGTTACTGCCTTGCTCAACCAAGGCATTGATAATTTGCGTAAGTAGTGTTAGTACTTGATTGAATTCCTTACGTGTAACGGGGGCTTCATCCAGCTCGTCCCATAGAATGTTAGGTGTGTTGAGAAGCTCTGAGCACATTGGATCCTCCACCATGGAAACCAGTAAAAAAGAAACACAGCACCAAAACTAAGAAGCAAAGGGAAGACCACCGGCTCAGCTTTCAACAACAGTACAACACCAAATGTTCCTTCTTATGGGAGCAGCAATCGCTGAGTATACTCCTTCACAAGCCTTTTGTCAGCAAAAACAAATAAACCAGCACGTAAACGTTTAAGACTGGAACAAGACTTCTTTATTCACACAACAGTAAACCCAAGCGCTTTTGCCTGAGAGTCTCAGGCTTTTTCAAGGTGAAATAACTGTGTGGCCATTCAAGGAGTTCAACTTTAAAGCATGGACAGAATTTCAACCGGTGTTTAAACAAGGTACTTTTGATAGTAGCGTTGAACAACTTGACATTGATTTTGACATTTTCAACAAGAAACTGTATGCTTACAAAAATTCTCAACTGGAAATTAATTACCTAAGAGAGTGTATTAAGGTACAAAGAGTCCCTAAAGGACTCCGTTGTTACAAATTTCCCAGCAATGCCACCACAGGTTCTGTTTTGTATTCGCAACTGGTGGACTTATTTAATCGCACAGGACTAGAGATGCTAGAATTTATGGTACAAGATTATCAGAACAAATGTAACACTATGTTGAATGACTTGACTCTGCTTAATGATAACATTGTAAAGCATAAAAATTTTTTAAGACACAAAATGAAGTACGATGAAGTTTTTAAGGAGGTTGACCAACATTGCCTTAAAGTACTAGACAGGAAAGCCAAGAAACTAGATAGGGACTTGGCAGAATACAGGGAGGGTAAAGCTTACCCTAATTTTAGTAAGCAGAAACAGGGTAACTTAATCATGGAAAGTTTTGACAATGGTGCAGGTAGGCAGAATTTTCTTAGTACACCTAATACAGAACCACTCCGTAGGAGTGAACGGTTAGCACAAAAAGGAGGTGTTAACCCCCCACAGGTTTTTCAATTACCCCAGGGCAGACCAATGGGGAGGAACAACAATACCCCTTACCAACAGAATTGGGGGAGGGGTCGCAATTAACAGAGGTTTCTGTGGACCCTATTGTTGACATAATGAATCTTACATGTCCTACTTGTAACCATATAGTGGTCACACATAACAACTTTAGTATTTACAATTTCACTAGTGTTTTAATCACTTCAGATTTTTTTTAACTTTTTACTAAGGGCTTGCATTACATACCTTCAAGGCCTTCATTTTTGCCAAAACTTCTTATTGAACTAAAACTTTTTATTAGGAACTTGAATCTCTCTTTGTATTTTAAAGGCCAAGAAGCTCCGTCTAATGACATTAATAGACGTAGCACATTTAATCCCCGTACACACCCTGGCTTAAGAATGTTTGAAGAATTGTTGGAAAAATCTTTTAGAATGAATCCAACAGGACACCATAATTATTCTTCACCCAATTTTGATAACCATCTATATGGAATTGTTGAACTATTGAGGAAAGAAAAAATCAGGGTTATGAAGCCTGACAAAGGGGGAGGGGTGGTTCTTATGTATTTTCTTGATTATGAAAACGCCATGCATAACATACTACAAGACACAGACACATACGAACAATTTTCAAGGAACAAATTAAATGTTGCTTATGCTAGAATAAAATACACTTTGAATGACCACCAACTCCAAGGGGCAATTAATGAGAGCTTATTTAATTATCTAAATGCCCCTATCCCCAAAATTCCTATTTTGTTCGGAATACCCAAGGTTCACAAAGGTATTGAACCCCTCAAATTTAGGCCAATAGTGGCCGGAGCGGGAAGTATCACTGAATCCTTGGGCAGATTTGTTGAACATAATCTGAAACAGTTTGTTTCTACACTTCCCTACATTTCTTGAATTTTTTGATTACATCAACTCTACAACGGAATTTTTATCGTTCACATATGACCTTAGTGAAGATTCCCTGCATTATTTGGATGTGTTATTAACCATAGATAGAGTGAGCCACCAGTTTCAAACACAGGTATTTAGGAAGAGCACTTTTTCTAATGCTTTTTTGCATTATGACAGCTCTCATCCTTTCTACATCAAAAAAGGAATAATTAAAGGCCAATTGATACGAGCCTCTAGGATGTGCAGCTCACTTGAATTGTTTTTGAAAGAGACTAGGTTCTTGTCAACTATGTTTGAGGAGAGAGGCTACCCGTCCCATCTTATTAACTTTTTAATTTTGGAAATTAAAGGAAAAAGGGATTCAATTTACCCTCCACTTTTAGGTAAAGGGCTTCCCTTACCTACAAACATCAAACTAGGGCAGGTTGACTCACAAAAGAGTTTTACTTACACATACTCTGGTGATGCACATTTCATTGAGGACACTATGCATTCTTTCTGGCCTATTTTAACATCTCAGGATGACATCAAACCATTTATACCAGAAAAACTACATTTTACCAGGAAGCAAGACATAAATTTAAAAGGAATGTTTGAACAGGCCCCTAATTTGTGGTATTCTGGTGTAGATAATTTGTCACACAGAAGAAATGGTTCATTTAAATGAATGTGGGATGTGCAATCAGTGTAGTCATATGTTAAATGATGACCACATATTTATACCATCTAGAAATTGCACACTGAGAGCCCATGGACACCACACATGTAATTCGTTTGGTGTAGTGTACCTGGGTACCTGTTTGTCCTGTCATGGTTTTTATATAGGTAAAACTGTGAGAAAGCTAAAAAAGAGAATATATGAGCATTTTTACGAGATTGAAAAAAGAATAGAAAGTAACGCGTTTTTTAAGCACTCATTAATTTGTACTGACATGTCCATAAAATTTTTCGTCCTAGAGCGAGTCCAGCAGGACCCGAGAGGTGGGGATTGGGAGACTTTCCTGGAAAGTAGAGAGTTAGTATGGCAGCTTAAACTAGATGCCACAAGACACCCAGGCATGAATGACAGTACTAGTTTAAGGAGCATACTTAAAATGAGGAGGAATAAATTGTAATTTTAAAGTATTTCTTGTTTACATTTAACAACACATATTTCAATGCGTTTTGGTTCTGGGGTATTCATTCACATACATTTCTTTACAAGGTTTAGGTCTTAATTTATTACATTTAAACTCAATGCTTCCAAAGATGGACTTATGATGGTTGCATCTGGTTAGACAATTTGTATTACTTGTTCACACCAAGTAAAATGTTTTTTGGTGGCACATTTTTTATAAAGATGAACATTATTTAGTATGTGGCTACAAAATTTTTTTATTTTTGCACAGTTTACTCAGTACGAGTGCAACTTTATTTTAAATTATACATAGACTTTTTAAATTATGTAGTTGTATGGATGTTTAATGAATATTGGTTTTATAAGTACCACAGCACTTTAAACATGAACTAGGTTATTTGAAGGTAACAACAACTGTTTTTAATTTTTTAATTGATTAATTCTTTATGATCTAATTAATGGGTTTGGCCTATTAAGAGTGTTATATATGCTGAATGACCACACAGTTATTTCACCTTGAAAAAGCCTGAGACTCTCAGGCGAAAGCGCTTGGGTTTACTATTGTGTGAATAAAGAAGTCTTGTTCCAGTCTTAAACGTTTATGTGCTGGTTTATCTGTTTTTGCTGACAAAAGGCTTGTGAAGGAGTATACTCAGCGATTGCTGCTCCCATAAGAAGGAACATTTGGTGTTGTACTGTTGTTGAAAGCTGAGCCGGAGATCAATTTACTACCTAACCTAACGTCCACTGTCACTAAGTTGAATAGTCATTTCTCAGTCCATGGTAGTCCACACAAATTTATTTCTGACAATGGTTCTCAATTTACTAGTCAGTTGTTTCAGAAATTTGCAAGAGAATGGGACTTCATACATATTACTAGTAGTCCAGAATATCCACATTCAAATGGACTAGCTGAACATGCAGTAAACAGTGCAAAGCAATTACTTAAAAGGTCAAAGTATGACAATACCAAAGTCTTTTTGAATTTACTCAATCTCAGAAACATACCCCATGATGATATACTCAGCTCGCCTGATCAGATACTTCTGTCCAGGCAAACCAGCATGACATTGCCTATTAGTTCCAGTTTGTTGAGGCCTAAAGTGAAAAACAACAGCATCATTAGAGCCCGATATTCAGAAATCATTCTTTCCAGAAGTCCAGCTATGATAAATCAAACAGATTTCTTCATCCATTGAAAGAAGGAGAGACAGTGAGGATACAAACGGCAAAAGGTTTCAACCGGATTGGTCAATTAACAGGTATATGTACCAAGCCAAGATCCTACTTCATAGAATTTGAGGGTGTGGAGTACAGGAAAAATCACAGACATTTTCTTCCTGTACCAGAGTCAATATCACAGCATTGTTCCTGTGATACAGACTCTAGATCTCAGAGCAATCCAGACAATGTTCCTGTTGCAGAATGTGTCTTAACTTCTACTTCCATTCCTGATGATGTTCTGATGTTCCTAAGGTTGAAAATTCAGCAGAGACAGTCCCAGTTGCTAAACCTGAGTCTAAATTTTATATACTCCAACCAAGTCCAACTAGTACAAGAAACACACCCAGACTGGAACCAAGTTGAATAATGAAGACACACTAAGGTGGAATAAAAACTCTTTACTAGTGTTAATCTGCAAGAGAGTCCGTAATTTAGATGGAACTCTCATAAATGGGAAAAAATATAAGGCTATGGAGTTATTTAATTGTAGGTCCTGTGGGGTGGTTTATATCATTGGTTGTGGATGGTACATTGGACAAATTAAGAGAATGGTAAAAAATTGTTTAATGGAGCATCTGAGTGACATCAAACATGGCAGGATCGAAAATCCTGTGGCTGAACACTTTCAGACAGTTCATCCTGGTTTTGATTCCAGTTTATGTTTGTGTTCTGGCTAAACCATTCAACAGACAGGGTGATGTTTTTTCTGACTGAATTATTAAAACTAGAGACTAAATTCATTATTAATTATGGCACATTATTCCACAGAGGATTAAATCGAGAATTTAATGCCAACATTTGTTAATAAATGAAAGTTTGTTCATCTTAATGTTGCAAGAGTCTGATTTTTGGTTTATTCTTATGTAACATGTGAGATTTCTCACTTTTTTTAAAATGTTTTCTTCTCTCACAAGGGATGTTATTTATGTGCAACTCGGTCACAAAATTTCTTTATATATCCTGCTATTATAGCAAGCAATAAGTGTATGTGTTATTTTATTTTGGGCATATCATGCATGTATATTCACATGTATTTAGCCTCATGCATCACACAATTTGGATTAGTTAAAAAGATGTTAAAAAGGTGTAAAAAGTTGTTTAAGAAGATGGTAACGATGTGCATTTTTGCATGGTTCACTATGCACTATGGTTCATTTATTTATATATGTAAGTGTTTTTGATGCAGTAAGATTTGGATGGACAAGATAGTGAAGAGTTAATGAGCAATATTCACTTTTTGCCACTTTTATAATTGAATAATTGAATGAGTCTTATCAAGCCTAAGTGAAGTATATTTAAATATGTTGTGTCTTTTGGTGTAAAAATGACTTCCTTGAAAGGCTGTTGAGCCGAGGTAAAGGGAAACACTAGTAAAGAGTTTTTATTCCACCTTGATGTGCCTTTGTTTTTCAGCTTGGTTCCAGTCTGGGTGTGTTTCTTCTAAATTTTATATCATATGTTTTGGTCATATTTCCAGACCTAATGTGAAATACATAGCGACCTGGACTTGATTGTATATATGTGTATCTAGTTCTGTATAATTGCATGACAAAGAATTATTTGTATTGATTGCATGTCAACTGATATTGTCAATATTGTATAACCTACTTCTCAAAGAGGGAGGATGTAGAACAGAGTGCGTGTGCTGTATCTTCAAGAAGCTTTTCAAGGACTGAATGTGCATATAAATATCAATCACGTGTTGATCTCAGTGCCATTTCGAGACTGCAGCCAGAGGGTGAGCATGTATGAGTATAATAGCTAGTTGATATATAAGTTTACCTAAGTTATAGCTAATAAGCCTCAATCCTGATGTTTGTACATAATGAAGCTGCTTGAACTGAACCCATGAAGTCTCGTCTATTGTATCCTGACTAGACGAGCTACATATAGCATGTGTAATAACACTGTTCATCTTTTAAAAACATTCACTTTGTTAATGAAGCTTGATTTTGCAATGAGCATTTCCTAAGCAAGACTGTTCACAATTACCAAATATTACTGGAGAGCAGATATAAATAAAGTAGTGGGCTATATGAATTAGCTAGAATTAATTCTACATAATCTCTACAATAAAACATATAAAAAACAATGGACATAATAATGCAGCTACATTAATATGCAGTTCGGCAATCTACTTTATGTAGAATTCATCATTTAGAGTTTAAGCAGCTTTTTCCTCCAGCAATAATTAATTTAGTGATTTAGCCTAAACATCACTTGCTGCATTAGAAAACATCATATGACAGAATAAGAACAATGCTAGAAAAAGTAAAACATAATACATTCATCATTTACCAGGTAGAACAAGCTTTTGTGCCTAATCATAATTTAAACACTGAGAAAATGATCTATGACACATCTAGCTAGCTATTAAGTAGCATGCTAGGAATGTTTTAACTAGCATTAAAGTACACACACTCTGCATATAAGTAATATATATCTGTGTGACAAGCAAGACTGTTAACTATTGTTTTCCACACACAAGCTTAAAGAAATGTAAACTAGTATATAAAAAAGCAAGAATGTCGTTTTGGGCCAGTCAGGTTTATTTTATTTGTAAAAATGGTGCCATTCCATGAATTTGCTTATTCAAAATTAAAGCTAGTTCATAGTTTCATAGGTAGGTACTAGACTATTGGCCCTGGGGCCTAAATAAGCCTAGCCAAATGGTACCCTGGCTTTTGCCACCCAAGAAAATTATTTTCCTATGCCCCTGTCAAGCAGAGCCACAGAAGTGATCCCCGGGGTGAATTTCCTATCTCCCATCCAGTCATCAAGATTTTTCTTGAAGAGTGCTAATGAGGAGCTTTGTTTGATATAGATAAGTAGTTTGTTCCAGAGTATGGGAAGTTTCTGGGACAGGAATCTATCTCTCCAGCATGTTCTGTTTATTGTGGTGACAAGGTTTAAGTCCCTAGAGCATGTAGCTCAGAGGGATTGGGATTTATTTAAGTGGAGCATGTCCAACAGTTCTGGGTTTGACATAGCTTTGTATGTTAGGCAGAGATCGCCTCTGAATAGGTGATATGTGACAGAGTAAAGCTGGAGTATTTTGAGACAGTCTGCGTAGGGCATCTGTTTAAGGCTGGTAATCCTCTTTGTGAGGTATTTCTGCGGCCTTTCCAGTTGTTGAAGATGTCTTGTGAGGTACATACCAAAAGGGGCGTTGTACTCTATAATAGGTCTAATGAGTGATGAGTAGAGGGGAACAATGACCTCTTTTTTCCTGGATGAGAAACCTTTTGTGATGAGGTGTGCCACATAGAAGGATTTCCTGACTACTGTGGCGATGTGATTATCAAAGGAGAGACTACTGTCCACCTGTGTCCCAAGGTCTCTTATCACACTTTTGGTGTTAAGTAAACTGCCACCTATGTGGTAGTTCATGCGTACAGAGTTTTTACCAAAAGGGATGACAATGCACTTTTTGGCATTGAGCTTGAGGCCATGGCTTTGATGCCAGGCATCTGTCTCAGTGAGGCCCTTTTGTAGGATGTCCACATTGTTAGGAGTTTTGATTATGGCTCCAAGTTTGCAGTCATCTGCGAACTTTTTTAGCCAAAGACATTCTGTGTTAGCATGTACTTTAGAGAAGTAGATACCAAACAGGAGAGGACCTAGGACTGAACCCTGTGGTACTCCACTTGTCACTGGTCTGAAGTTGGATTTAGAGGCTGCTACTTTCACAGTGTGGGTTCTGTTCATGATCCAGTTAGCAACCTATCTTGTGACATAGGGATTTATACCTAGTTTAGTGAGTTTATCTATAATTCCAGAGTGGGGGATGGTGTTGAAAGCCTTGGCGAGATCTAGATAGGCTGTGTGAACCACCTTACCCTCATCTTTGGCTTTGGTGACCACTTCAAAGAAGTCTATCAGGTTTAGGAGACATGATCTGCCTTTTACAAACCCAAGCTGGGTAGGGTCCAGAGTTTGGAGATTACCAATGTCATTGTTTATAAGTTCCACGATGATACATTCCACTGCAGATTTAAATAACACCCAGCCAGGTGATTTTTGTTGATAATGTTGGAAACACATGCATTTGTTTAATAATTTGCAGGCTAGTGCAATTTTTTTAACTCCACTGTATCTTTCATGATACTGGCCTAGCACCCAGGTACCTGCCCATACTAGGTCTACCAGCTTTCTCCTTGTCCTCCCTGGGCTTTCAGTCTGATGTTTCTGGGTTCAGTCTGGGAGCTAGGGATCCAGGTACTGACATATCTGTGCTAACTCTCCATGTGTGTGTGTGTGTGTGTGTGTGTGTGTGTGTGTGTGTGTGTGTGTGTGTGTGTGTGTGTGTGAGTGGGATTACTTATGATATACTCATTTATCCCCGCCTTGAGGACCTAATGGCATGCCTGGGAGCAGGTGAGCAATGGAGACATGTAGTATATCAGCCTGCTTCTGCATCAGTTCAGCGATTTCTCCACCCTGTTCACCTCTTAAACATGCCTATCAGTGTGCCTCCCCCAGCCTCTATCAGGAATTGATTCAGTCAATGACCTTAGGTCTGCCCATCCATCTGGGATAGTAACACTCATCCCTCCCTGCCACTTGCGTCAGTCCCCCAAGCCACTAATAGAACCCAAGTCACCTAGATTGTAGTCAAAACTTTATCACTTTATGCCATCGGAGATTATTAGGCTAGTGAAAAAAAAATGGATATTGCCTTTCTTCTAAGCCATCTACTGAGAAATCTGACACTTCTCTAATGTTTATGGATTTCCAGCTATCCCACTTAACCATATAGTTCCCCCCCCAGTCTAATAACTAGGTTACTCAACATGACTTATGCAGCATACTGACCACACTCTATTAATTTTATATGGCCATGATGAGCTCTTTACACTCTAACTTCCAGATTTTCTCAGCATTGCTTCCTGACATGTAGGAGCACTAGTATGATTTTTATGGGAGCATATCTCCCTTTTCTATCCCTACATTTTCTTCTAGTGCAATATTTCACTGTCTGCAGCCAGACAAGTGAATTAATATCACCAAGCCATCCATCTTCAATATTGCTATTGGGAACTGGCATGGTATAAGTCACAGAAATATCCAAGGTCTAGACTTCTCTTCCCTGACTGTGGAGATCACACTGATAAATGTAATCTGCCAAGCTGGACTTTAAAAAAACAAACATCATTATCAGGCAATGAATATCTCTCTCCACACTGTCCTTTGTGAACATAATTATCAGTTAAATTTCCTCTTAATCATCATTTTATTTTCGGCAGATCAGTTCTTATGCAGTTCATCTCCCTTTGCCCAAAATAAGCTTCACTGATGAAATAAAATTCCAAAAGGCAAATGACATTTGTCAGCCAATGAATGTCATTATCAATACCTTTCCTTTGCGAACATAATTCAGTAGATTTGCATCTCAGTTATTATTTTATTTTTGATAGATCAGATCTTATGATACATTTTATCTCATTTTTCCCAATACAAGCTTCACTAAAAAAATAAAATGTGATTGCCCACACTAGGCACCTGCATGCTTGTCTCAGTCTAGTGTCAGACTTCAGGAAGGCACAGCCTAAAGAAATGGTAACACAACACATAAGTTTGGTTGTTGCAATTTCACAATTGCAGTCAAGTTTACCAATTATGTATAACTAATCCCTTGTGAGCTGCTCCGCTATCATTATATCATGTTCAAGTGGCCAGGTCTTAATACAAATTCCACCCTCTCCTAGCATAAAATAAAGATAGTAGCCCAGTATCACACCACTGGTTAAACTTGTCATCTTCTGAAATGTCATATAGATAGATAGATAGATAGATAGATAGATAGATAGATAGATAGATAGAGAGGTAGGAGCTGGCTTTGTTTCTATGAAAGATCATGAATAGTGGGGACTGGGTAGTATGCCCTTTCCCGACTGTATAACGGTCTTGGACTTGGTAAATATAATTAGCAGGACAAATACAGAGTGCAGTGGGCTTGCCCCCTGCAAACTTATTCAATTGTTTTTGGATCAACCAGGTTTTGTTGATCATGTTGCTCTTGATTATATCATATATCTGTATCTATCTATCTATCTATCTATCTATCTATCTATCTATCTATCTATCTATCTATCTATCTCTGTCTGTCTATCTCCTTGTCTCCCTTCCTGACATACCTATTTACCAAGCTATATTTAGAAAGGTGGGTGTCAACATATCATTTGTATTTGTTGGACATTGCCAGGCCTTTTCCCTCAATATCATTACAACAGATACCCATTACCTTTCACAGAGGAAATTGCAAAAGATTAACATAAATGTTTTAGAAAATGTGCCTCACCATCACTGACTTGTAGATAAACAAATTTGTAATTTGACCTTGGCTGTCTATAAAGTGCACATATTTGGAAAAAAATACATAAGAGCAACAAAATATGTTATGGACAATCCTTTATCTAACCAGCCAGCATCACTAAACTAAGAGCAAATATATTGTATCATATATTATACCTTATGAAAAGGTGATTTTCTAAGCACAAATGCTTGTTCTCTGACTCAAAGTGCATTGCTAAAGCATCTCGTATACTGGTTATGTTCTGTAACTCTGCAGGAAATAGTACTGTAAGAAATTCCAATAATAGTTTCTTGCATTTACCTAATTGTCAGTATCTCTTCAAAGTGTATCAAGCCTTCTTTCTGTTCATTTACCTTATGTTTTTCATCACACTCATCCTCACATTGATGAAGACCATCTTTGGCATGGAGTAGTATCGTAATTTATTTGTACCATGTCACTACTGATCTGCTGTTGCTGCTGCCTTTGCTGAAAGGATCATTTTAGATGGGCAGAAGAATTTCTGAATTCTATGGAGTCTAACCTGGAGATGTGAAGCCATGCTATTGACAATGTATCTCCCCTTCTCTTGATCACAAATGACAGTGTGCTTTTTCATTTCATTTCTGCTTATTTTTTTCTCTTCTTCCCACATCACTTTGGCCTTCCACTGTTAATATTGTTTCATTTCACTGACTGTACATATTTCATCTCTGCCATTTCAACAGAGCAACTTCTACTGCTCTTCCAAATGTCAGTGATTCCAAGTACTCTCTATGGCTGTTACCTCTTACAGTGCTGGTATCTGGAGAGTATCTTCCCCACACTGACCATACTGACAGGCAGAGACAATTTCTTTAGTCTGCACTGCAAATCCCCAAGATTATACTGTCACATTGTAATAGTAGACAGACAAGTGTTTTCATTTCTTGATCTGATTTTAAATTCATTTTAACAGTCTGTATCTGCCTTAGGTCTTTAATCCTATATCAGTGATTCCACTACATAGCTGGACTGCATTTTGCTGTTTAAGTGGTCTAACTGTTGTTATTAAGCCCTGGTTTCATTCCTGTGTACTGGGTGTATGTCACAATAGATCAGTACATGCCTTTGCATTCTGGGAGTTCCAGGCCGTTCAGCTGAGACCTAAGGGTCTAATTGTTTTTCCTTCCAACCAATCTGTTGTAGTGATGTTCTTAAATCTACTGTATTTGTTGTTGCCTGCACTTTACAATAATCTGACAACATAATTCCCCCCCATTCCCATTTATTAGCTGTTGACAATAAGCACATAAGTATCACTTTGCAAAGTCTCACCTCATTAAAAGACCTTTGATAACATTGATTAATAGTGAGTGTACTGATACTGTTTGCACTAATTTGAGTATCAAATTAGTGACGATTTTTTTATTAGTTCACTGGTTCTTGCTGGTGGCAGAAAAGGTTTCCATGCAAGTTGTTTTATACTGAAATTCAAATACTCAGTAGCAAGTCAGTCCAAACATTATTCTAAAACCAACCACAACTCCAAGGCATTATAGTAACCCCTGCCCCCAGAGTCATTCCTGTCAGTATCATGGAACAGCACTTCCCCATAACTTCTCTAGCCAGCCTGACTGAGAGGGGTATCTTGAGACAGTATAAGAATTGTATGATGCTGTCTGACAATCATCTATTACTTAAACAGCATAACACAATGTGTGAGAGATGTACATGTATAATGTCCCTTGAGGTCAAAATTGTAAAGTAGCATGATGCGCTAGAGATTCTTTATGTCGAAATGACCATCGGTAATGTCCTATACTATATATTTGCTAATAATAGGACTCCATCTATGACAAAAGAAAGCTACAATGCCCATCAATAGGATCTAGAATCACTCATTATTAAACCCATTACCATTTTTTAGGTGATTCAAACTATATAAACCTAAACCACCATTAGTGCATAAGCAGAGATTTCTGCACTTTGTCAATACAAATGTCCTGGAACAATTAGTCGGAGTACCCACTGAGGAATAACATCTTGGATCTTGTCTTTACTAATATGGGAGCATCTTGCACCATGCTTTATGTATCTTCATTATTTTTTAGGTCTGACCATATAGCCTCCTTTGAAATAAAACTGAAACCAGAGATCCCTTCCACTCAAGGTACATTTAGAAATTTCTTCTAGATAAACTTCCTATGCTTAGTGATATATTGGCATGCTTAAAATCCCTACCAAATCCAATGAACTCCACTGAATATGCTGAAATCTATGCCAGTACACCATACCAGCATGTAAACAGCTGCATAAATGCATCTGTACAGCACAGGAAACATGCAGGACAAACACCAGAATCAAACAAACATAGTGGAAACATAATATCAACAAGCTTTATAATAAAAGAAAAAACAATTACCAAAAGTAAGAAAAGTCATTCCCAGAATGCTACAGCCCTTCTCAATGAAATAAACAAACAACTCAGAAGTTTAATAAAATCCAGCAAAGCCAAGTTTGAGACTAAATTAGCTATTCAAGCCAAAATCAATTACAGGGCCATTTTCTTTTAGGTATGTTTGTAATTTCAAGAGATAGCAAACCAACTGGCCAATACATTTACCTCTGACTTTATTCCATCTCCCCTCCATTTTTCCATCACGATATATGTGAAACTGGCTCACATAAAGATGTCACACAAGGTCAAGTCCTAAAAGTGATATCAAAAGCTAAAAATACTACAAATGATGGATCCTGAGATTATATTTTAATGTGTCTTAAACAGCATGAAACACAATTTAGCCATACCCTTAACACTGTTCAATCTCAGCCTCCATGCCAGTGTTGTATCAAGCAAATAGAGAACTGCTGTAGTCATTCCCCTGCATAAGGGAAGACATTCAACAGACCCAGGTAATTACAGACCCATAAATCTGCCCCAGCCTTATATACAAAGCCATGGAAAGACTAATCATGGAAATAATGAATCAGGCCATAGGGAACCTCCAAACATTGGACCTGTTTCAATTTGGGCAGGCCATGCTTACTCAGCTTAGTGGATTTTTTTAAAAAGGTCACCAAAGCAATGGATGAAGGTAAAATGGTACACACCATATACCATGACCTGGCCAAAGCTATTGACATAGTTCCACACTCAGGTATAGTAGAAAAACTAAGTAAGCTATGAATAAACTCTTCTGTTACCTGGTGGATTGCCAGATGTTTCACAGGTAGGATGCAAATAATCGAAATAGAGGAAGATACCTCCGCAAAGAGACCACTCATCAGTGGAGTCCCTCATGTTTCTGTGCTGGCACCTCCTATTTTTGCTTCTACTTCTCTGAAGTAAAAGCCGGTACCAAAAGCCTCTGGCTGACTATGTTTGCAGATGCCTGCAAGCTGGGAGCAATCATTGAATCCCCATATGGCTTAGCCATCCTGCAGGAAGGTCTGTCTTAAATAAATAACTGGTGCCAAAATCATGGACTGAAATTAAATGTCAAAAAATCATTATTGTATTATTTGGGAAGTTATCTACCCCAGGAAACTACCACATTGACAATACACCCCTGAGAGTTGATTCAATCATTCAGGATTTTGGAATTTATGTGGATAATAACCTAACGTTTGACCAACATATGTCTATTGTAAGAAAATCCTCCTATATTGCACATTATATAAACAAAGAGATTGTGTTTAGATCTAGGGATGTCATTGTCCCCCTTCACTCAGCCTTTTTTAGGCCAATCATTGAATACAATGCCCTCTTTGCTATGCAACTGTCTAGCACATGCAACAAATGGAACACCCACAGAGATATCTTGCTAAAAGAATACAAGTCTTAAACAACATGTCCTACATGGACCACTCAAAACCATCTCATTAAACTTGGTATCCTACAGACTTCTAAGAGATGACCTGTGTCTGGCATGCAAGGCATCCTCTGTCCTATTACTGAGGAATTCACTGCACATCAGTAAGTCAAATGGCACCAGAAATATTCAATATCGGGATCTAAACCTCCTCTGCAACATAAGCAGAATGGTTTGGAGGGACAGGTATATCTCATACAGGATACATCTAGAGTAGAACAGACTTCCCATCTACATAAAACAATGTCCATCCCTGTCCATTTTGCATCCACATAAAACAAAGTCCATCCCTGTCCATTTTCAAGTGCAACTTAGATCTTTTGATAGGAATCAGAAAATGTAGCCCAGGACTGTCCTATGTACTGCTAATGGACAGATACAGCTACTAAATGTTTTATCTTGTGTATGTGTTCCCTCAAATTATCTATGGTACGATTCTAGTTATTCTCATTAGAGACAATATATAATTACTGGCCATGGGATGGCTAGCTAAATGGGATAGGTTATTTCAAGCAGAAAATGGGAAACTGGCTATGTTTAAAATGACCCTCAAGGGCAGCTAGCCTAGTACTTTCCTATGGAACCTACGAACTTGTTATCACAAGTTTCTTGAAGTGATGAAAGGGATGCTGACAGTCTTCCATTTTCCTTGGCCACCACCAGGGAAACCAGATAGGCCATCCAGGATAGCACAGACATCTTATTGAATTCCACATGACTATCAGAGGATACTTTCCTTCTAATGTAAAAACCTCTGCAGAATAAATAAGATATTCTGATTACCATTGCATTCATTTTAATCCAATAAACAGGTGAGCATTGTTTAATATTCTCCCTTTTGAGATGAACAGTTGCAGTTTAGAAATTAGTAGATTAATATGTGCAGGTAGTTACTATTTTTAATTTATTTATTTATTTTTTGCTCTTGTTTTTGTTCTTGTTCTATGTACTCAAATTTCTTATCAGTCCAATGTTACAAGAGCTTTTAATGATGGAAGCATGTTATTTGTATATCAGTTCCACCAGCAGTTGCAGAAATTCCTGCAGAATGAAATGTCCATCTACAGACTTAATTTATGCATGCTCTACCCATTTCATTAGTTTTATTTTATCAATTTTCCAAATCTTAATATTTTTGCTTTTGTTTGTTAATAATTTAAGCTTCCATTTTGCTTGTGCTATGGAAATTGATTTTTTCAGATACAGGAGATAAGAGAGATTTCTGCCGATGAACAACCATAATTACAGTCCATTACGCTACTGAGCTATAAAGTTCATGTTTCTATATTTTATTATTTTTTTTCAAGCAGTCTTTATTACTGAAAGCATCAGGTCCTTCCCTAGGGGTCATGCGAACATTTCATTCTGCCATTCTTAGGTTTCTCATTCTTTATATAACAGGGATACAGTTTAGCTCAGGAGCTTTCAAAGATCAGTAGTTTCTCCAGTTTAACTTCCAAGCAATCCCCATTAGAATGATTTACATTTCATAACATTTTAATGTTACATCATAATAAAATAACACCAGTAAATTCCAGAGTATATATAGTTCTACCTGACTTGATTTAGGAAGTTTTGTACCAGGACCTTGGTAAGAAAATGCACCAGATACATCGTAAGCATAGGTTCATAGGTTCATAGGTTGGTACTAAGCTATCGGCCCT
>NC_056735.1:431909795-431942295 GCF_019279795.1 Protopterus annectens
TTTTAGATTTTTTGAGGTTTCTGTGTTCTAGTCAGGTATCATATAACTGATTTGTTTGCAGTTAAAAGCATTCTCTAGAGTCTCCTTTCTCCTTTATCTGTTTAAAACTTTCATTTAGTGGCTACAACTAGTAGCTGTAATAAGTTTGCCACCACCCCTCCCTATTGTGGTCTTGTCTGTATACTTGGCAGCTTTGCAGTTGCCATCCCATACTGTATATTTGATCTGGGACACTCTTCCCACGTCTAGTATCATTAGTTCATTCTACCTAACAGAGAGAGAACATTTGTGAAGGCCAACCCACTTAGATTCTTAACTTTGAATTAACTTCTGTTCCAGCTTCCTCCTTTTCCACTTTACTAAAAAAAAAAAAAAAATTCTAAGCTTGTTTCCCCCCTTACTGTAACGAGTCTAGTCCAGATATAGATTTGCTGTATCCAGGATTGTTTATAAGCTCCTGAGCCCCCAAGCCTTTCTGTGTTGGAAGGAAGTCTTCTAGTGAGAGTGCTAAGCACTAGGTAACCTATCTACCACATAAGGAGTGGTTTCAGGCCCAGAAATTGTAGTTATTGGCAGTTTGAGAAGTTTTCCATCTCTCTCAACTTTCTGATTTAAAAGCCTGCATTTGCACTTGCATCCCCCTTTTCTGTAACTAGTCTAGTCCAGATACAGATTTTCTGTATCCAGAGCTGTTTGTAAGCTCCTGAGTTCCCCCAAACCTTTCTGTGTTGGAGGGAAGCCTTTTAGCTTATCAGTGGGAGTGGTAAGCACTAGGTAGCCTATCTACCACAAGAAGAGTGGTTCCTGGCCCAGAAATTCTAGTTTATTGGCCGTTTGGACAGTTTTTACGTCTCTCTCAACTTTCTGGTTTAAAAGCCCGCATTTGCTCTTGTTTCCTGCCTTTCCTGTAACTAGTCTAGTCCAGATACAGACTTGCTGTATCTAGGACTGTTTGAAAGCTTCTGAACAGTGCCAGAGCCTGCTCTTCAAATTTTCCCTTAGATCTATGAGTTCTCTCCTCTCCTGCACTTATACTAGCTTATTGGTCTAGAACTTTTCCAGAATTTTTGTAGCAATTATTGTAGCACACAAGTGCTACCAGCACTAAACGTTCTACAAAGAAACACATCTAGTACTTATTATCAGTGCTCACCCTGCCAGGCATGTCTAAAGGTCAGTTCCCTGTGCTTTCTCTTATTAACCTGGTGAACTTTGGCATCAGCTGGCAATGTAGCAACTGCCTCATGTACACCGACAACCCTTTCCTCTTACCTTCCAACACTCAGAATTGCAAGAGATGCACTTATATATCCAAACTGTAAGCCACACACTCTCCAGCCAAGACCAGAATAACTGGTCAAGAGGAGAAGGTCAACACTTGCACCACAACACATGGAACACATAGCCCTCCAGAACACACACACCAGCACTGCCTTCACATAAAAACACAAACCACGCATCCACCTACGTGAAGGCTGTCAATAAAAATCTACCCAAGCAGCAGTGCTCTCCAAGGCAGAAACACACTTGACCACCACAACACAACACTAATCATAAGACACATAACTCTCCTAAAAAGTGTACCACTCAACCAAAGCCCCTAAGGCAAAACAGTATGCCCAACACACTAGTCATAGGTGATTCAATAGTGAGGCACACTGATGTCCCACTCACTAGGTTGAATAAGGAGAAAGTAACAGTCAGCTGCCGGTCAGGTGCCAGGATCCAACACATAATGCATGCACTCAGGTCGCTCAACAACATGTACAAATATGACTCTGTCATTGTACATGTGGGTGTGAATGACCTGAGACGAACCTCCCTGGACTACAAGAAAAGAGACATGGAGGAGCTCTCGGATTATGCTATGACCCTAGCCCTGAGCAGCATCCTACCATCACCCAGAATGATACCACAGTACAAGAAGAAGACCAAATTACCACCGTAACAGCCTCAAACAAATGCAATCTGAGGGTCATGTTGCTCAGTGCTAGAAGTTTAAATCTCAAAATGCACTCGCTCGAGGCACTCCATAAAATGGAGAACATTGACATTTGTGCTGTAACAAAGACCTGGTTCAAGGCAGCAGAAGACACCCCTGCACTACCAGGCTATAACTCATTCCACACCTTTCAGCCCAAGAACTTAGACCGAAGCTCCAAAGGCAGTGGTGTTTCTATATTCATAAAGATGCACACACCCCCAGACTGGTAGCCCAACATAACACATCAGAGATACTTCAGGTGCAGCAAACATTGGGTAAGACAGCGATTCAGGTTATAGCCTGTTACAGGTCCCCAACCATGTCCCAAGACTTGCACTCCACGTTCATAAGCACCCTGGAGAATATTAGGGTCCAACCTAACACTCTCTTACTAGGTGACTTTAACTACGCCTCCATTAACTGTGTAAACTACTCATGTACCAATACACTTGCCCAATGTTTCCTGGAGTTTATTAATTCCAATGCCCTGGACCAGCTTGATCTTACCCCCACTAGAGGTAGCAACATCCTTGACCTGGTCATTATTAACATGGGTCACTGTAGCTCTACACCAATAGTCAGCTCCTCCCTGGTTAGACCCGACCACAGACTAATCATCCTGGAAATCGACATCCCTCTCCCCCCAACAACAGTAACCACCATGAAAAACTTCTCCAAAACTAACTTTGGGATTCTAAAAACAGAGGTGGCTAACTTCACGGCACCCATGCAAATGGAGAATAGTTGTGTGACTGCAGAATCATACACCAATGCACTGTATGAACATGTACACAAATGCATGTATCTTGCCATACCCAATAGAACCAAGAGATGCTCCTCCAAAAAAAGGAAGCAAATCTGGTGGTCCCTGCCATAAACAAAGTCTACAACAGAAGGAGGAAACTGATGTAGAATAAGGTGAAGCCCCAAGACTGGAAAAACTCTCTTATCTGCCTCAACAAAAAGTTGAGATCCCTCATCAAATCCTCTAAAGCCAGGTATGAAAACAGAATTGCAGCAGATAGTAAAGACAACCACAAGGCATTCTATAGTTATGTAAAGAATCTTCATGGCAATATCCAGATTTTCTCTAAGCTACTGCACAATGGTACCTCCTATACTGAGCCAACAGATATTGCCAGTATAGTGGCTGACAGATTCAGTGCCAACTTTAACCCCCCCAAAGGATCAATCACAATACCAGTAGATTGCCAGGCACCCATTATTACTGCTGCACATGTTAAAACAGCACTGTCCAAGGCCAAGAATACAGCTTCTATGGGACGTGACAATATCCCTGGTTGTGTTCTACATGAACTACAGAGTAAACTGGCACCTCACCTGTGTGCCCTGTTCAATCACAGCCTCACCTCAGGCTTTGTCCCTGCTGAATGGTGCACTGCTACAGTCATCCCTCTCCACAAAGGAGGATTGACTACAGTCCCTGGGAACTATCGCCCCATTAGCCTAATGAGTCTGATATGCAAAGCTATGGAATGCATCATCATGGACCTAATAAACATGATATATGGAATCTCCAAACTCTGGATCCCACACAGTTTGAATTTATGAAGGGTAGATCATGTCTGCTCAACTTGGTCAATGTCTTTGGGTCAGTTAGAGCTGTGGATGAAGGCAAGGTAGTTCACACAGCCTACCTTGATCTGGCCAAGGCTTTTGATACCATTCCCTACTCAAGAATCATAGAAAAATGCATTCAGCTTGGCATCAACTCCTATAACTCCTAGGTGGGTTGCAAACTGGCTCACAGATAGAGCCCACAGTGTGAAAGTAGCTGACTCCAAGTCAGACTGCTGATTAGTCATGAGTGGAGTCCCACAAGGTTCGGTCCTGGGTCCTCTCCTGTCTGGTATCTACTTCTCTGAAGTCCAGGCCAACACAAAGGGACTCTGGCTGACAGAGTTTGCAGACAATTGCAAGTTGGGAGCTATTATTAACTCCCCAAGTGGTGTTGACATCCTGCAGAATGGCCTCACAGTGACCAATGACTGGTGTTAGAACCATGGCCTTAAGCTCAATGCCAAAAAATGTGTCTTCAACCCCTTTGGGAAAAACCTGGTTCCCAATAATTATCTCATTGATGGTAGTCCACTGAACACAGAAAACGTTATATGAGATCTGGGAACACAGGCTGACAGCAACCTCCCTTTTCATCACCACATTGCCACTGTGGTCAGAAAGTCCGTCTGTGTGGCACATCTCATTACTAAGGGTTTTCCATCCAGGAAGAAAGAGGTTATTGTCTCCCTCTACTTTTCCCACATTAGACCAATCATTGAGTACAATGCCTCATTTGGCATGTACCTCACTAGACACCTGCAACAACTGGAGAGGCGCAAAAGTACCTCACAAAGAGGATCCTAGGCCTTAAACACTTCTCCTATATGGACAGACTCAAAAAACTCCAACTATTCTCTGTCTCATATCACCTAATTAGAGGCAATCTCTGCTTGAGCTACATAGCCATGTCAGACCTAGCTCTGTTAGGAATACTACATCTAAAGAAATTCCATTCCCTCAGTACCACACACTCCAGAGATCTCAACCTCATTACCACAACTAACAGAACATGCTGGAGGGACAGGTTCATAACCCAGAGACTGCCCATGGTATGGAACAGACTTCCCATACATGTCAAGAAGAGCACCTTGCTGACCCTCTTCAAGAGAAATCTTGATGAGTGGATGGAAAACAGAAAATTCACCCCTGGGATAACACCAGTGGCTCTATTTGACAGAGGCGCTGGGAACTAAGGTCGGGTGGTACTATGCCAGGGTAATCCTATGGCTAGGCTTGTAAAGGCCTCAGGGTCATTAGCCTAGTACACATCTATGAACCTATGAACCTATAATACTTCAACATTTCGGACATATACATCAGCAATGGCATCAATTCCCTTTTCCTATATTGTACATAGGTATTCAGGATATAACATCACCAGTGACCATCACTTACAGCCAATATTCACACCCCCAGGGGGCTAGCCCTGCTATGGATATCCTTGCCAAATTACTGATGTTCATCATCCTGAGGTCAATTACTAATGTTAATTGATTTAAAAGGGGATTACTATACCACCTTTCCAGTTACCTGCATTTCCCACAACTTTTATGACAAATTAAATGTTTGAGCTCTGAAACTTGTGTGTGCGTGCATGTGTATTATATATATATATATATATATATATATATATATATATATATATATATATATATAAATGCATATAACTACACTATAAATATGTTTATTTTTCTTGAGTCGAAATGTTAGCTAATAGCATTAGGCTAAATGGGTTTAAGAATTCCCCAGTGAAGCAAACGTGTTTGCCATAAGCTACAATGTTATTTTTATAGCAGCATTCTGTAACATTAATGAAGCCATAGTTACAGAGCATGCTCTGTCCATTTATACATACGATTAGAAAAGATGTTTAACTGTACCTTCTAATCAAATTAAGTTTTATTTTGTTCACTGCTTTATGAACAGACTAAGTTATGTAGAGGTAAGAGGAGGAGATACCCTCATGTAACTCAGCTCCTTCCATTTAAATAGCACTTCTAAGAAAGTGCTATAGCTTTAGAAATCCCCATACTTAGAGGTACAGTGGTCCTAGTTATTGGGTTGTGAGGGCAACATCCCTCCATGTCATGGAGAGCAGGTTAGTCACTTAAGAGTAACTTTCCAAATACATGTTTTTCACAGTAGAATTACAGCATATTTTTCAAACTATCAGGTGTCTTTCTGGAATGCTTTACATTTCTGACAGGTGGGCCTATCAGACACTGGCTGGGATTCATAGATGGGTGTTGTGTGTCAGCACAGCACATACATTCAGAAGTTCACTGCACAGGGTGGCTCACAGAAAAGAAGGCATGTATTACACATTCCCCTGGATTTACTAATCTTCCATGCAGGACTAGCTTAGTCCTGCACGGAAGTGCCCATTTAGGAGCAGGACAGCAGTGCGCCATGCATATTAATAAGGCCCACTGCCTGAGCTCCTAGACTTACACGGAGCATGTACGAGTGCAGGGGGCGTGTCTGAGAACAGAGCTCTCAGAATAAACATGCCCCTGCAATGTAGAACAGCAGAAAGTGGTAAGAAATGAGCGAGACCACCCATAGGTGTCTGCATATCCACACCAACAGTCCCCCATGTGTACAACAGCAACAGTATATATAAATTAAATGAAGAATCCCTTTTATTATTTTTTTTTTTTAAATTCGAGTACAGTTAACCATAGGTGCGCAGTTGTGCCCATCGCTTAGCTATGGATAAAGCAGCTTAAAAGGCTGAAGAGGATAACAAGGAAGATATATGCAAACGAAGCAGCACAGCAATAGTGTAGTGGGCAGCACATCCACCTAACGAGCAGGCATTCCCGGTTCGAGTCCCAGTGTAGCACAGTCTATTTTACATGGCAAAGCACATTATAACCAATATTTTTTTGCAAAACCCACTAAATAACATTTATGAACTGGAGTACTGCAGGAAATGCACATGTGAAGTGTCAATGTCATAATGAATAAGGCACTAGTAAGCAGGTATAAGTACAAATAAGCAGAAGTAAGCATATATAAGCACTAGTAAGCATGTTTAAGTGCGTTTGCGTGGGGGTAAGCACTGCCTACATAGATTAGGCAATTTAGAAGCTGAGTATAAGAAACTGTAACCGTAAGCTAGCAGTGCTTACCTCCATGCAAACCCGGACAAAGCTGCTTACAACTGCTTTAAATTGCCTTAATCACTCTGTATCCAATGGCCTGTGTTTTGCCCAGCAAGAAAACCTATGCAAGGCTCGAACCCAGTATACTATAGTCACAGTAATTAACCACTAAGCCAACATAGCAGTACATAAGATTGAGGTTTCAACAAACAAATCCTCACCATAGGAAAACCAAACTGAAAATGTGAAAGGAATCTATGTACAGTGTGATGTTGTATAACCTGCTATATAACATAAATATGTGAACTGGAGTACTGCAGTAAGGCCAGATGTGAGGTGTTATTATAATAAAGTGTTGAAGTCCCCAGGACCCCATACAGTATACGCACACATGAATCACGGATACCAGGCACATATATAAGATGTAACAAATAATAAATCAATGCCAAAAGGAAAATATAATGCAAATTAAATATTAAGCAATGCTAAGCATTGCACAGCTCAGCTTAGTTGGTGAAAGCAATGTGTAGGCTGGCTAACTCAATCTGTCCAGTGGTACACCCCTATAAGCAATGCCAACATTAGATAAGCAGGTGTGCCCATAGCTTAGCCTTTTCAAAACTGTCCAATCACAGACAATTTTAGGAAATCAGGTGTATTTAAACCCCACAGATGCGAATACTTCCTATAATTGGTTGCAGATCCCTACTGTAGGCAGAATGGCTAGAGTTGGGGAAGACACTCGATTTAGAGCACAGTGCTGGGGCACCCAGGAGTCCATATTATTAGTATGGCTCCTGGTAAAACACCATGAGCAGAGATTACTGCAGGGCCAGTACCAGGGCTCTTAATATAAAGTGGAGGCCTGGGACAGTCTCACCCGTGACCTCACCAGTGCCACTGGTATCCCCTGGACAGGTGACCATATCAGGCATCATTATGCTGACCTGAAGCAGTGGAGGGGGGATCTCATGGAGCAGTGGATCCATGAATCAAGGGGGATGGCCGATATCCCAGCACTGAGTAAGTACTCATTCTACTACGTAGATAATGATTGCCTAGCTTATGTATACTATGGATATGTAATGGCTAAATATCACTGTATCTCTCTGACAGCTGCAGATGAGTGGGCTGCGAACCAGCAAGCCCATGCTGCTAGGCTGCAAAGGCTGCATCGTGAGGCAGGTTAGTAATAATCTTGCATGTACTGTCATAACAAATAAAACAGTTCTGGAAAGTGTAGTACCAGTATAAAAATGTATTGTGTATGGGACGTACTGAATAAACTAGACAATATGGCAGGAAGACTGCCATATAGGTTGTGTGCAAATAAAGGTGTAATATTTTGTGAATAAAAGTATAACCCCTGGAGTGTTTGTGTACATTTTGCATTCATATGTTGTTGTAGTGTTTCATTCTGTAAATAGTACTATTGTATTAAGCAATGTTATCCACACTGTTGAACGCAGATAAAATGTTTAGGAAGTTCAGTATAACAATGTTGGAAGTCCCAAGAGGTCAGTCATATTGTAGAACTGAGGGAGACTTAGACAGAAAACATTGGAATGCTTCACACCCATTCCCTGATAACACAGTGTACTGTGATGTCAACTGTAATATTTTTGCCACACACAGCAGGGGTTTGAATCCCAGGAGTGGTAGTAAGTTGTATGCATAATCATATCCCACAACTGTACAGAGTGTGTGAGAATGTTCAGCTAGAAAGCTGTATGCATAATAAGACCCAACAACTGTACAGAATTTGCTAGAATGTTCCGATAGTAAGCTGTAAGCATAATCATGACCATCAACTGTACAGACTGTGGCAGAACGTTCAGGTAGTAAGCTGTATGCATGGTCATACCCCTCAACTGTTCTGATCTGTCCAGCATGTCCAGATAAATGGCCCAAATCTGCTGCCCGGTAACCTGTTTCCCTGACAAATCAGTGTAATGATCCAAGAAATGGAGGCAGCTTTTACTGACATATAACTGATAGTCAGACCTGTACATAGTCAGAGAATATATATGGAAACAAACCTGTCATTGTAGCATCTCACCCAAAGTGTATGACAGCAGTTCTCAAAATATGTCACATTAACACCTGCATCCTGTCAAGCCTTGACCAGAGAGTGTGCAATATCAGATTGTTAGGTATGTGTATAACAGCAACATGGAACCTGGGAGTATGTGTAGAATTTGTCAGGTAGTGTTAACAAAGATTTTCTCCACAGCTATAATAGGTAAGAGGTGTAGATTGTAGGTACACCACAGTTCACTTTTATACTTGTCTACAAGCATGGAATCTGAGAATATGTGTAGAAATTGTCAAGTAGTGTTAACATTGATTTTCTCAACAGTTATAATAGGTAAGAGGTGCAGCCTATATGTGAGACACAGTCTACATATATACTAATCTTCAAACATACCATTGTACAAAGTAAGGGCATTAGGTAGTATAATAATACATGTAAGGGACAGATCACTGCAGTGGCTAAGAAAGTTGTGAAAACTACAGGGATATATTAGTTGTTAATTGACCTCTCTCTCTCACCCCACCATATGTGCAAGTAAAACCTAATTACACACCTCAATGGGTAGGTGTACACTCCAAACTTTTGTTGGGGCATATGTCCCATTGGTTTATAAATATTCACATTTGGTTCCATGCATGTGCTATGTTAAAATACTCCCATATTGGTGGCCTGTTGCCATCAATGAAACCTGCATGCTGTCGTAATGGCCACTGTTGTCCCATATATGCTTGTGTTCTGCTCGCTCTGCAACTGTTGTAAATCTGGTATCTTGGGTTAATGGGAACACCTATGCATGCTGTTATAACTAATCCTGAATGCTGTTGACTATTACTAACTGATATCTTTCTTAAAACTGCAACACCATAGCTTGTATGGGAAGGCCAGTCCCAGTGGACCCACATCTCCCATGTCAGCTGGTCAAGGCACCGGGCACCAGCACATCTGGCGCCCAGCCTGGGGCGTCCTCCTCCATTGGCACTGCAACACCTTCTGGTGGAACCACTGCAGGGGATGGGGCTTGGCCCCCCTGGGAGCAAGGGCGGAGAGGTATGTGTCACCCACCGTCAGGTCCAGGCCGTGGTGCGTAGTGAGCTTGACAAGGAGATTTGAGACAATCTATGCCAGTTTAAGGGCCGCATGGTACAATTAGAGGGTGAGCCTGTCCCTCCTACCCAGCCCCCAGCACAGCCACCTTTGGGGCTGTGAAGGTGCAGTGGCGACTGCCCATGGGTGGGGACCTCAGTCCCACTGTTTCCATTTGGGGGCTCATGGGCTTGCGACTTTCAAACACCCTTCCCTGTTAAAGGTATTTACCCCCCACATGTGTGATATACTGCCCCTGTATGCGTCTTGTTTGTCTCATCTATTAACCTACCTAACCTACCTCTCCAAAGATACCTACTACCCCTCCCCAACATCCCACTCTCACCTAAAAAAAAGGCAATCGGTTCCCACAAAAAGTCTCGCCCCATACATAGCTGTACATTTTGCACACGTGTCCACTGGACACATGTAATCTGGTCTAATTGGCATCACAACAAATTATTGTTGTCCTCACCCCCACCCAGGGGTTTGAGTGTCCAAATCTACCTCCAAATTCAGTGTATATGAACAGCTGTTGCTGTAGAAGACATGGGCACCAATGGACCTTCCCTACACCCTTCCTGCACATCCTTGGCTAATTTCCCTACTATCTTTCCCTCTTTGTGCCCCTATTTTCACCACTTTCCTATCAACCTTTTTTTCTTTTCTTTTAAAGAAATTAGTGCAGGGGTAAGCGGGAGTAAGCACTGTCAAGCAGCAGCAAGCGGGTTTAAGCCTGTTTGCATGGGGGTAAGCAATGCCTGCAGACATTAAGCAATTTAGAAGCTAACTGTGTGTAAGAAACTGTAACCAGAAGTTAGCAGTGCTTACCTCTGCGCAAACATGCTCAAACCCATTTACAACTGCTTTAAAGTGCCTTAATCACTCTGTATCCATTGACCTGTGTTCTGCCCAGCAACAAAACTAACAGCCTTTGGAAGGATTGAACCCAGGTCCCTCCACACTATTGACAAAGTGATTTACCACTAAGCCATGCCAAAGACAGTTAAACCTGATGTTTTCAGAAACATAAAATCCAGCCCAGTCATGTAACTGTACAGAGAATGTATACTAACATCTAGATGTATGTGTGTGTGCAAATATATTAATATCTAAAGAGATACAACATATATATATATATATATATATATATATATATATATATATATATATATATATATATATATATATAATTAGAAATATATACATATATATAAATATATATGAACATATATACATGCAAATGCCTACATCGACCTATATGTCTACATATACACAGCAAGTTATATATATGTATGCAGATATATATCTAAGTAGGTATATACAGACATAGATATATATATATATATATATATATATATATATATATATATATATATATATATATATATATATAGGTGTATATGGCCACACATCTGTAGATAGCAATGGTAGATTAACAAAAACAAATATGTCCACATGCACAGTTAATGAGGTTGAGACATCCCAAACAATATACATCTTGTACAAATAGGCATACCCCCCACCGCCCAACACGTCCACCCTGCAGTGCACTACCAAGTGTTACAATTCCCATCACCAGGACCTGACATGACATGGGCACAAGATGTTATCAGTACTACAACCCACCTGTATGATGTCAGGCTGGTATTGGTAACATATAATTCAGTACAGTCTGGCTCCCATAGGAAATGTAAAATGTGGAAGCTATCAATATCCCCAGGATATACATACACAGACACATATATGCAGATACAGATACACACACACATATATATATATATATATATATATATATATATATATATATATATATATATATATATATATATATATATATATATATATATATATATACAGACACACACACACATATATAGATATGCATGTGACTACACATATACACACAGAGAGATATATACAGTAAGATACATATGCAGAAGGTGCACACAATATGGAACAGCCACTATGCCTACAGTTCACACCTGAACAACTGGACACTGTATGGGCCACCCATACAAATTACAATCATTGCCTGCAACATATACCTACAGAGAGGTCATAGAAAAAAACATCACACACAGGTTTGCAGAAATGGAAAACCTTTATTTGTGTACTATTATAGCTCTAAATGCCATGTTCTATAGCTGTTCAGACACTGGCATCCATGCAAATGGAGTAATGCAACTGTGAAACAGTTATACTAATACAGTAGTCTGGAAAGGTTCAAAACTGTTGCTGTCCAGGCCAAGGCCTTCAGATTGTACAATAGTAAAGACAGACTGGGACGCAGGATACCAAACAATCAACAGTATGAAATGCAGGTATATAGTTCAGCAGCCTCTATCTACACTCTGTACAAAATCACTAGGTGGTAAAGACTTCAGTTGACCAAATGGGGTGCAACTGTTACATAACAAGGCATAACTGACACCATCACATGCACACTGACAAACAGTGCAGTCTGTATGGCAGGCAGCAGTAGGCCTCCATTAACCCAATTTATGTGAGTAATGTAAATGTAGGTGAAGTATATGGTACTGTACATCGAGATAACTTAAGGCAGCTCACCCCTGATACCCCCACATTTTGTAACAGCCTAGGTAATTTATTGTGCATCCTCCCCTAGACTCAATAATATAGGGCCATATACCACTGTTACATACACTGGCCTCTGGAGTGCATAAGGGCACACAAGTAGTGTGTAGGTGAAGCCCACACATATATGGCCCCAGCCCCACTATATGTGTGGGGGATACAACAGCAGTGGATTGATGGCAGCAATGGCAGTGTGATATACACACAGCCAAGTAAAGATCAACCCCTGATAGTATGTCATATGTGTTAAGCTTGGTATGTAGGTGGAGGACAGAGGCTGAAACACAGGCCTATATGTGGAAAACTGTTGCCATACACTAAGCAAGTCACTGGTGTTACAGGATAGTCTGCAACATACCCTTAGCCAGGGAATTGAGGTTAGAAACATAAATGGATGTAGCCATGTACTGATAGCACTCAACACACACCCTGCCAGTGAAATATCTGACACAGGATCTGTGTGGTGGACAGACAAAACATAATAGGCACTCCTCTGGCCACAGTTGAGAGCTATGCAGACAGACTGCATTCCAAGGTAAACTAGGATGTACACACACACCCTGTAACACCAGTACTATACAAAGCATAACACAACTCTACTCACACTCTGTCTGTAATTCTGGAACCTCCTACAAATATGTAGCTGGCCTGAATGTGCCAGTTCCCCTGGAAGAGGCATTGCTACTTGCTGTCTGTAACACTGATACCCACACACAGGAAGGATGTACATCACACAGGAAAGGTAAAGGGACCATATGATGTAGGGATTTATAATACGTGGTTGCCATGACAGTGGTAATTGGAAGTACTGTACAGCAAGCTGCATGCAGTTAGCAAGTGTAGGACACTGATTGGTGCAGAGGCTGATCAAGTGAATCACCTACTAAAGCCAGGCTGCAATCTACTCAAAGCAGCTCAATCCATTCACAGGAGAGAGAGGGAGAGAGAGAGAGCAAGCAAAAGCAAAAGGGAAAGCGGAAAAAAAATACAGCTCAGCAAACTAACATCTGAAAACACAGGCATTTAGGCAGCTGCCATTCATAAATACATCATTCCCACAACAGGTATGTGAAGTATAGGTACATGTATTAGAATGCAGTATCTGGTCCATCATAATGGGATATATGATATGGAATGAGTTATTTGTGCCATCAGGTGTAGTGGTGATGATGTTCAACTGAACAACTGGTATGGACAGTAGTGGTTGTCCCTGTGGGTAGTGGGCCATAGCTGTTAACTGTGCAAGTCAGCACTGACAGACAAGATGTAAGCCATCATAGTGTGTGTTGTGTAATGGGAAGTATGTATATGACGTGACCAATAGCTGGTGATGGAAGTAATGACATTATGATGGACATGTGGGAGCCACAGCCCACCACTAGCAGGATACTCAGGTGAATCTGTAATGTAGCATGCTGGAATGCCATACATGTGTAATAGGGTTACCTGCAAACAGGTCCCACATATACTCCACTAATGTCAGGCCATGTCTATATGTGGCACCTGTCTGTGTTGTAGCTAGGCAGAAGAACAGTGCAGCTGTGCATGAAGGTGTTGTGAGACTGTGGAGCTGATGTCTGAATGTACCCCACATATAGGTATGCATATGTGTATATATGTCACATATATAATATATAAGGATAAATGTATATAAGCATGTATGTCCAGAAATGTACATATACATATGTGTAGACGGGTCTGCCTGACATAGTCGACAGTTCATATGATCAACAGTCCATTTGGTCGACAGTTCATTTGGTCGACAAGCAGATTTGCCACCTTCCCCAATGTTGTGCGACCCTGGAGTTGATATATATAGTTAGGGGGGGTGTGGGGGGCACAGACCCCCACATTGGGGGGTGGGGGGGTGAAGCCCCCCACCTAGAATGCTTGTTGATCAAATGAACTGTCGACCAAATGAACTGTTGACCATATGAACTGTCGACCATGTCAGGTAGGCCCGTGTAGACATATATATGTGCACATATATATGAATTCACATATATCTACAGCTATATAGATATATACCTGTATGCACATATCTACATATGTACAAACACACACACAAACATATATGTATGTAAAGACATGTCCCCTATATCACTACCACAGTGATGTGTGCTATGTGTGAGGCAGCAGCACACATAGCAATACACACAGATATCTACAGCTGGCAGTATGTGCACCATGGATGGGTATGTCACATGTTAGTCCGTTCTTAGTACCACATTTCCCCCATCTGTGAAGTATGCAATGGGAATATGGGGAACTATGGCAGATACACATGTGGAGGTGGTCAGGATTGGTAGATATAGAGGACAGTCTACAGGGGTGGTATATGACACATGTGGTGGGTAAACACCATTGATGGTGTGTGTGGTCTGTGATGTGGACACCCCATGGTCCCCAATATGGGCACAATGGGAACAAGGCTCCCAGAAACTGCCACTTACAACAGCAGTCCATGTCCTGAAGATGCCTGGTCTGGAGGCTGAGCTGGAGGAACATGTTGGCCATGTGAATGTGTACTGGGTACCTCAGACTGATGTAGCACCATGATGGGGTATTGAAAGGCTATGTCACACACCTGCATGAAAACTAACATCCTGTCATTGAGGAATGTGTCCCCAGGGAGTAACATACTGTTGGTAGACATGGCCTACAGTAGTGACATGTTCTGAACAACACCCATATACAGTGCAACACCAGTGTATATACACCTGCAGGACAATGCAAACTGCTGCAGAGATACACTATGGCATAAGGCATTGCAGTAGTCCACATTATCAGCTGGGTCTAGGCTGCTACATGTGGTTTTCAATGTATGGAACATTGCAAGGTGACACACGTGTAGGGCTTACCTGTCATGCATCTGCATAAAAGCTGAGGGGGTGGGTGTCTCAGCATGACACACCAGTGCACCGCAGCAGGGATCCTAAGGATGGTAGGAATAGCTCTATCTGCATATAGTCAGGTTCAGGACCCGTGGCAGCCATAACCCTACGCACACTGCAATAGTGATGACATTGTGTGAACACCATGGGATGTGCACATGAGTAGACCTTGCAATTATGCAGAATAGGAGGACATGTGTAGGGTAGACTGAACATACACTGGCAATTGCAGAAGGCCCATGCTGGTATATCCATGCCATGAGCAGTGACTGCTTAGTACACACAAGAGGTGTGATAAACCATCATGATAAGGTTGTGCACACATAAGCCTATATGGTGTGTATGTACTGCGGTCAGCAGCCGCACACTTAACACAATCTGTAGACACTGCATGTGAAAGTACAGGACATATGTTACATACCGGGCTTGTGTACTGCTAAGATATGTGGTGCTGTGGTCCCATGGCAGATCAAGGATGTGTGTGTAAAATCAATAAAGGTGTGTACACCCCCCATAGCCATAGTATGCTCTGATGGTTGTCAGTGTAAGAATTTCTGCAGTGGTCATACATGGTCTGTTGATGTTGACAGATGTAAATCAGGCATCAGGCATTTACCAATGACAACAGTTCACATATCATCCCAGTTATGTGTTGCTGAAACACAAAGGGGCTATGAGAGGTACAGCTGACATAACTGACACAGTACTACACATTGCACAATGGGTTGCACACCTGTGAGTTGTGGTACACAGTACATGGCAGGGTGCAGAACAGGTGCACAGCAATACTGTGTACATGAGTGCAGTGGTATCCAAGGGAATGGGGCATCACCTAGTCACAGCACATGCATCATACACATGTATACTGTTGCTAGCATGGATTGACTATAGCTGAACTGCATGCTGTTCTGTACCATATGTTCTGCATGTTGGCAGATGGGTAATAGGAGGACTGTGTGTACGATCATTGTGCAACCTCACCTGTATGTGTGTGTATGTGCATCCTGTTGGTTAGTTAGTTTGCCTGCAGGGTCACTCTAGTGAAGTGGTGGGAGCTAGATGCATGCATGATGTGTGTGTGCATGTGCGTGTTTGTTTGTGTAGCCATGTATGCACATGTGTGATTGTGGAGTGTTCCTACAGCTGTACCCCCCTTTGGAACCATGCAGTACATGGACATTGACTGCCACATAACACACCAAGAATACCTGTCATGTAATCACAGGACAGCAAATAGCATAATATGGTCTGTAGCATGGAAAAGGCATCCAGAGGGAAGGTAGACTCCAAGTACAAATTTAATATTGCAGTCAGCAGAGAGGCCACCTACAACCCATGTATGCAGCTCTACAGATGCATTGGGGAAGTAAAAGTCAACACCAGGGAGTGTATCCAAGTATTACAGCTGACACATGATGGGCCAATGGGGCAGCATATCTGGCATGTACTGAGCATTACATACACATGACAGACCAATGGGAGCTATTATGGATACAACATAGTAGCTCACACATATAGGGGCCATGCACATCATTCCGGCCATACAGAGGGTGCATAATGAATGACAGCATTGAGGCCATGTAAAGCCACTACACACAGGTCAGGCAGGTAAAATAGCAGTAGGCCTTGTATTGTGGCTGCTTGTGTGGGCATTTAGAGGACTGTGATGTTAATGAGTGGTATCAATTTGTGTATGTTAACAAGTATGACGCAGGGTGGGGTAACACATGGTCATATACGTGGGACAGTCTGTAAAGCCATGGAGAGGTAGATATTAGGTATTACAGGTGTGTGTATGTGTGTGTGTGTGTGTGTGTGTGTGTGTGTGTGTGTGTGTGTGTGTGTGTGTGTGTGTGTGTGTGTGTTTACTGTTAGGCAATGCTGTACAGGTTTTAAAGTGTGTTTATTATTTTACCACACAGGTGGCAAGGTGGGTCAGGGTCACTCATGCATCCAATCTGATGTAGGTGTCCATACAGACACCGATGATGATGATGATGATGATGATGATAATGTTGAGGCACAGGTGGAGTTGTCAGGGACCAACACTGCGCCAACATTTGACATCTCCCTTTTATCCACCCCACCACCACACACATTTACAGTGCCTATACATACCCCATCACCAGTGGCCATAGCAGAGGTACAGCTGCCATTCAGTGGCAGTGCACAGGAAAGTGTGGTAACCATGCCTACTGTATCCGGTCACAGTGGGCATAGCCAGATGTCCATCAGGCTGCCACATAGGCGGTTGTCCCAGGGTGGTCGTGGTAGGGCTGCTTGACATAATGCCTCTGGCATAGGCAACATAGCTGCAACCAGCAGAAGCATGTTTCAGGCCGTAATGTCGGTGGAGGCACATATTGAGGATTACACCAGACAGGGTCTTAGGCTGCAGAGGGTTGCTTTTGCATCTGTAAGTGACAACCTTTATGAACTATTGGGTGCTATTCATGCTTCTATCGAGCAAGCAGATAGACAGCATGATGAGATGATGGCCCTCATCAGCCGTGGTGTGTCCATGCTTCAACATGTGGTGAGGATGTGGCGATGCCCGCATGGATGTGGGCCAACAACACCAACAGCTGGCAGTCAACGTGGCATGCTAGGACACCAAACGGCTTACATAGTGGCAGTAGCAGCCCCGGCAGTGTGAGGGGTGTGCTGTCCACACCACACCACAGCAGGCCACATGCACATGGTCCTGGCCAGTCCCAGGAGGGACCTGGTACCAGTGGTCAAATTTCATCAGCAGGTGAGAGTAGCACATCAACACCTGTACCTGGATGTGCCCACGGAACCCCTGGCAGTCACAGTCCATGTGTCCATGGCCTGAGGCAGTGAACTGCACACCCTGCGAGGTACGGCCTGCATCTGTCCATAATCACCTGTGTAGGGCAGCCACATGGCAGAACTGTCTGCATGCATACCCACACACTATGCAAACACACCTAGGGCAACCTCATACCTACACACATCTCATCACCTCAGCCAGCTCCCCAGAGTACACCCCTCACCCACACACATGGTGTCAAATGTATGGCCAACAGTTGGCCTCCGGCAAACCAACACCACACCCTGTGTATAGGATGATACCTGTACCCTATCCCTGTCATCCATGCCATCGATGCAAGGACAGGCTGATATGGTTCTGATGCACACAGTGACTGTACACCAGTGTACCACAAACCTGCAGTGTAACATGTTGTAGGGAGTAGATTGTGAGGCATATTTGGCAGGTAGTGTAGCCATTCAGCAATGATGCCTTCTAGCTGTTAGTAACACTGCTAGGTTGTGGTCTCTAAAATGTTATCCATGTGTGTTGTAGGTGTACATGTGTCAGCACGAGGATGGTCTGCAGTCATATTGTACAAAGGGGTATGTCACTGTGCTGACACCATGATAGTGACATATCTGGGGTACAGTCAAACACATTTCACAGGTTTATATACCGGGTATTGCCTGTGCCACATGGACAGGTGGCCCACTGAGGCATGTATACCCTGCAACCTGAAGTAGACGCAACCACATACACGCACACTGTTACTTGCCAACACTGGGACTAGACCCCTACCTAGCATTGTCGTGATACTGACATGTGTGGCTTACATTGCACAAAAACTGCCATAACCACTCTGTATCCAACACCTCTTGTTCTGCCCAGCAGCAAAATGAACAGCCCTTGCAGGTCTTGAACTCAGGACCCTTTACCCTAAAGTCACAACACTTAACCACTACACCATAACCACTGTGGAGACAACTGTTGTTTTACCATTATAGCTGTCATTACACATATTGAGCAGTATTGAACAATTGCCTTTACTTCCTAGATTGTGTAGTCCCTGTTTTTAATATGACTGTTGCATCACATATGTTGTTTTATCATAATGTACACATATCAGATACATACTGTGAGATACATGTGGGAGGGTATACACAACCATGATGTTTACACATGACAGGAATATGGTTGTATACATATCATAGGTTTTTAGATGTCTACATGTACATACACATGTATACTCATACATATGTCTGTATACACATCTGTATAGTGCTGCATATCTATGGTCATGTGTACATCCTTCACATGTACATATGTATACATATCTATATATATATATATGTGTATATATATATATATATATATATATATATATACATATGTGTATATATAGGTATATGTATATGTACATACAGATATATGTGTATATAACTATATATGTATGTATGCACATCCTATGTGTACAGATATGCCTAGTTATGTTTGTATATATATATATATATATATATATATATATATATATATATATATATATATATATATATATATATATATATATAAAACTATATGTGCATACATATCTATTCTGATATACCTACAACTGTTGATATATCTGTAGAGATCCATACATATATGTGCATATGTATCACTATCTGTATTTGTGTAGACATATATTGCTCTGTATATGTATATATCTGTGTGTGTGTGTGTGTGTGTGTGTGTGTATATATATATATATATATATATATATATATATATATATATGAATTGCCCTGGACAGCCCTACCCCAGCCCCTATAGTCCCAGCTTCGTAGTGCAAGGGGATGCCAGGTATGTATAGCAGGTATATTAGTAGACTATTTTTACTGTAATTGGGATTGTCTTCACAGACATGGTGTTTGTAGGAGGCCACATCTGCTTTTCACATGTGTGTCATTGGCTACTGACAGACATCCTAAGGACATCATAGTAAAGTACCACTGCTAGCATGTAATGCCCCTGTGGAATGCAGCAAAGATATTAGACAATATATGTGGACATTCTGAAACACTCTGTATAGCCCAGAGGTATACACAGAACCTATTAGTGCAAAACATGTGTACCATGCCTGACATTATGGATGTTAACAGCCATGTAGATGGGTATAACACATAGTGACTGGTATACATATGCCACCATAGGTTATGCATTCACACACCCCTGTCTGACCTGACACATAATAACCACAGGTACAGGAGTGCCATGGCCACATACTACCCACTAGATTTGACATACATCTGTACAGCATCCCACTACTCTATCTGACATCCATGACTGTTAAGGAAGGCCCTGCAGCAGTACATCTGGCAAGTATCTGCACATGACATCTCACTGGGTAAGTACACTAAGCTGCTAGGCATGTAACAATGCACTGTGCAGGCTACAAGCAGACTGGCTCAACACTGGCCTACATCTCCTATGGGGGAATGCACATGTACCTGCGTATATAGCAGTCTCTGCAGGCATGTCACAGCACAGGGTAAGATACACCTGTGTGAAAGTGCATAACCACAACCAATGTGAACACAGCCAGAGCCACATATGGTAAGCTAGCATAATATTACAGTATATGGGCTATCTGTTCAACACCATCCTCATATGTGCCACTCACAGGCTAACTCTACATATATTGGGCTGCTACATGGTTTGGTCTGCTGGCTGTCTGTGGCATGGGACATGTGTGTGTATGGCCCTACAAACATGTAAGCAAATACGGTAACATACAGTGGAGCAGCATGTAACATCAGATAGGACAGGACCTATAATAATGACATCTACCACAGTCTGTACACAGGCTAAACTACATATTAACAATACACACACTGTCGACATTCACCATAGGTACATGGACCTCAGTACTGTACAAATGACCACAGAATGTCCAGGTTATGTCATCAAATATAACCCCTACTCTTCATAATGTGTAGCAGTCTGATATCTCACTAGCTCGTTATCAGATATGATGACACTAATGATGGTGTACAGCACATATGCACCTCTTAATGCATGACATATGTACAAAGGTTGACAGAGTTGTGGCTGGAAGCACATACACAGGGCTAATATTGACATGTTGCTGTGATAACCTCATACATTTACTGTTGTAACAGGGTTTGTTGCAGCATATGTCCTATGAGGGATAAGAAGTCAGTAACTGTCACAGCTTTCACCATCTACAGACTGCAATATTCACACTACCTTCTGAAGTTCACAGATACATGCTCTGTGGGTAACACATGAAAGCAAGGGCACAACACACTGCCCAGTCTGCAGATGACCCTACAGATGGGGATTCCACATAAACATAGAACTGACATGGCAGGTATTAAAACATGAAGGACAGCCATATCCACACACACACTGTTAAACCAACATTAGTATAGCAGCACATACAGTCTGTAGTCAGGTCAGGCACATACCCCTCCTGTGTGTTGCCCTGTTTCCACAGTGTATGTTGTTAGAGGTAAATCCCCAATCCATCTGAGATGCTGTTTGCCAAACAACAGATCTAGTTCCTGCTCACAGTGAATGAAAAGGGCCAAAACCAACATGATGTTCCTACATATTGGAGTGCATTTCCATGCAACTGGCTATGTGAATGTTACCACAGCTGCTCCACATGCAATCAGCTAGGGTAGAGCTGCAATTCACACAGAGACCAACAGCTGATCATGAGCATCACTTAAAATACACATGCTGCTGCCTAAGCAAAGTAGGTGTAGTTCTCAACATCCACAAGTGAGGGAGTGAGTGAGGCAGACAGAGGCAAAGACTAGTCAAGGAGGGGTTGGAGAGTAAAACCTAAGCATATTTGTGTCACACATCTGCCAGCATAGGGTATCAAACCACGGACGACTATGTAGTGCTATCAATTTCTATGCAGTTATTGGATGTGACACAGGTTACATGTTGCGGAGCCCTCAGAATGTATATGTGATGGTGAGTGACATCTGCAACAGGGGTATGGTAGCTATACTGTAGGTGTAGTACACGTGCCTATCCACGTGTACAGGTACCAGTGTCAACATAGCCTCATTCTCACAGGGACACACACACACATTGGCACACTTGGCAGGGCCAGGAATACAGCCCATCACTAGTGAGATTGCCACAACACATTACTGTGCAGGTATCAAATGCACCACATGGGTCATACAGAGGTGATTATTGCAAAGGGTATGGGGAGGTGTCTGACATCAGACAGAATGCTTCAGTATGCCAGTGGGGGTTGTAGTGAGTGTGGATATGATCATACGCATCATATAATACACATGGTGCCAGTACTGACACGCATGGGTGCATTTCTGCATGGGTGTGTGGTGCCAACTGTGCCAGATGGCTATACAAGACTAGATGATAGGTATACCATGGCATCAGCCCACATGACAATGGTTAGTATTGTGGCTCAGGGCTGTAGTTTCTGTATTTGCCCACACAGTTGGGCATTGTATCCCCCATCAAGTCACCTGGGTGATTATTGTGTGTGGCCAATGCTGTGCATCACTTGCCATGTATGTGTTCCTTAGTCCATGATATGGATGATGTCTGGGATGTGCACACCTCCCACATGCATACAGTGACATGTGGAGCTGCACCTGGGGTGTCTGGCCCATGTTGTGTACACAGAATATCATCAGATGGTGTCAGTGGCATCTGCCCATACAGGGCATGTTTTCAGGCATGGTATGTCCTTTGTGGGTCACATGTGATGGCACAAAAGGTGTTGCAGGTGTCCAGTAGGCAACTTGGGAAAGGTACACTGTCTGCATGTATGTGCCTATTGGACAGATAGGCAGGGTGCCATACCCTCTGTAGCCCACTCCAATCACTCCATAGTTACTATCAGTGGCCAATATACAGTGTACTACCCACATATCAGCTGTTGCCTAGGCATGTGTGTGTCTGTGTGTGTGTGTGTGTGTGTGTGTGTGTGTGTGTGTGTGTGTGTGTGTGTGTGTGTGTGTATGGGACATGGATTGAGAGTGTGCTCTGGGTAATACTGGGGTTGCTAACTGTGATTGCCTGGCCTTGATGTCACATATGGGTATGGATTTGCACCCCAGCCTTTCAGCTATTTCACATCTGCTATCCCTGTATGGTGGACATTGTGATATATACTAGGGCTACCATATATGAAATATGCAAAACCCACTTCACATTGGGCCCAGGTATCACACACTCACACCCACCTTCACACAGGATACGAGTTACACACACACACACACACACACACACACACACACACACACACACACACACACACACACATGCCTGTCATACAGCACTACACAGTTATAGTACACACCACAGAGATTACTGGAGTATGTCTTCCCCAAAGGTGTATATCACATTGGATGACATCAGCAGGATTGGCAAAGTAGGACATTCGACTTGTAGTGAGTGTGACTAGCCTAAAATGCATTGCTACCTGCGCAGACATTGAAACACACACAAAACATCCACAACCAACATGTGTGGGTATAGAACCCCAACAGGGGTCCATATCACACTACAGCAGTATGCAGTTACAAGATGCACTAAGGAGATTACTGGGCTATATCCTTCCCATAGGTATATTTCTAAGTGGATGACATCAGTAGCCTTGCCAAAGATGAGCATTTGAATTGTAGGGAGTGTGAATACCCTAAAAAGCATTGCTCTCTGCACTGACAGTGTCAGACACACACACAAACATGCTATTTCTGGGACTAGAACAGCTAACTAACTAATTTATCACAATACAACAGTACACAGTTATAGGACACATTTCAGAGATTACTGGGCTACAGCTTCCCAGAGGTGTATTCCTAGGTGGATGACATCAGCAGGATTACCAAAGTTGAGCATTTGAATTGTAGGGAGTCTGACTACCCTAAAAATCATTGCTCTCTACAGAGACAGACACAGACAAACACGCGCGCACACACACACACACACACACACACACACACACACACACACACACACACACACACACACACACACACACACACAGTTGCCAAGTCTGGGAGTTGAACTCCTACCTAACTACTTTATCACACTGCAGCAGTACAAAGTTATGGTACATGCCATGGTGATTAGTGGGCTACAATTCTCCCAAGGGTGTATTTCACAGTGGATGACCTCAGCAAGCTTGCTCCCCATAGTAGGGCTATGGGGAAGGCACTGTGTGTGCATGGGCCATAACCCATTCATCTAGAGGTTGACACGCCACATGTGGGCACACACAGGGTCATATTTCACAGGTACATGTATACAGCTGCTAGACAACTACTTCTTTGTACAGTCATGTTTCACAGCGGGCACATGCACCAATAGTTTGTAATACTGACAGATACTAGTGGCTAGTTTCTGCAGTGAGTGACATCTGAACCTCATGTGGTTGGGGCCCTTTGGCTGTGTGCTGGGTGGGACAGGCCTGGATGGCTCCTTGTCACAGTCACCCTCTTCCACACATCTATGTACGTCTACCTTTGGCTTATTATAGTGTGTTGACCTTACATATATGTTTGCATGCCTATCCAATGTGTGTGTAAGACATGCGTGGTGCATACTGATGAATGTCTGCACTAATAACTGCAAGTGTCAGATATGACTGGTCCACTGGTGTTTGTAGACATGGCCTTCATGTGTGTGTGAGCATGCCCAGTATGACCTTTCAGTATGTTGTTGACTAACATTGCCTTCATTTCTAAGTGTGTGAGCATACCCAGTATGGCCTTCTGTATTTAATGTGTGGATTGAGTCCAGGTAGTTTGTACTGCAGTGCTTACCTTGGTGTTGTACACCGACAGGTGGCATGCTGTTTCTGCAAGGTATCCATCAAGCATTTGGCATTGACTGTCCTACATTTCTGCATAGGATGGGGGGGTGCTCAGCTGACTATTTCTACATTTCTACATAGGATGGGGGGGCACACCTGACTGTTATTACATTCCTACGTAGGGTGGTGGGGCTCACCTGACTACTTCTATGATTCTACACAGGGTTGGGGGGCACACCTGACTGTTATTACATTACTACGTAGGATGGGGGGCTCACCTCACTATTTCTACATTTCTACACAGGATGGGGGGCTCACCTGACTGTTATTACATTACTACATGGGGGGCACACCTGTCTATTTCTACATTTCTACACAGGATTGGAAGGGCACACCTGACTATTATTAACATTCCTACGTAGGGTGGGGGACTCACCTGACTATTTCTACATTTCTACACAGGTTTGGGGGGCACACCTGACTGTTATTACATTACTATGTAGGGTGGGCTTACCTGACTATTTCTACATTTCTACACAGGATGGGAAGGGGGCACACCTGACTGTTATTACATTACTACATAGGGGGAGGCACACCTGTCTATTTCTATATTTCTACACAGGATTGGGGGGCACAGCTGACTGTTATTACATTCCTACATAGGGTGGGG
The DNA here is from genome assembly GCF_019279795.1 of Protopterus annectens. NCBI lineage: Eukaryota > Metazoa > Chordata > Ceratodontiformes > Protopteridae > Protopterus > Protopterus annectens. The sequence continues at coordinate 431,935,335 of NC_056735.1, forward strand.
GGCACACCTGTCTATTTCTACAGTTCTACACAGGATTGGGGGTACACCTGACTGTTATTACATTACTATGTAGGATGTGGGGGGCACACATGACACTTGTACACATTTGCTATGACTGTACTGCTATGTCAGATACTCCATTTCATTCTGTATTGTTAATTATCATGCTGACTAGAGGCATACCAGTGTACTACAGATCATGGCTTTGGTTACCCTACATACTATTGTCTGACTTCCTACCCTTCAGAACTAACATCCCACTGCCTGCCCTGATGTAGTCTGTCTGTGTAGGCCTGGGGGGGGTAACCATAGCCATCATTCAGGGGCCATAGCACAGGCTGTGTTTGGGTTTGTCTGCACCTGTGCTGCTGGCTGAGATATGTGAACCACCCTGACTGGCATGTGTGGGTCATATGAACAAACATGTCGCTCAGCACATTTCCTGTAGTGGGTTTTGTCACCCTGTGTAGTACTGGCTACTATGGTGGCTACAGGATGTGTTACAGATGTCATGGTGTCACTATGGATGTCTACTGTCTGCTGCCATAACATTCAGCCAACCAATTCCCTTGCATGCTCACACCCATACCATATATATACAGGTAACGACACATTCTACTCCATTTGGCAATTGGTAGGTTGAGTGACTTACCTTCAGAGTGTGCCAGAATTGCGGATGGTGCTGGAGAGCTGCCTATGTAGGATGCACATAGTACACTCCCTATATATGGTTAAGCACAGGAAGTGTCATGTTTGGCATCCCTTTTACTGTATGTGCGAGTCAGAGAGACGGACATTCTAAGGGTTCCTACTGTGTCAGTGTATGTGCTATGTGTTGTCTCTTTGCCGCAGCCTTGGCATACTGGGCGCATCTCCATCTGCCTACTGGGGCAGGCTCAGGTTGTTCCTCCTCAGAGTCACTCTGTGATGTGCAGGCCTTGGCATTGGTGAGGGGCTGTGTGGCCCTGCCCCATGATGTTTCTGCTGCAGCTGTTTCTGCAGGATCATATAGTGTAACATAGCACATACCATAACAATTTGGGTACATGTAGCTGGTGAGTACTGCAAGGCTCCACCAGATGTGTCCTGACACCAGAACCGTAACCTGAGCATCCCAAACACATACTCTATTATAAGTCTGGTCTGTGCGTGTGCCTCATTATGGCATTCTTGTTCAGGTGTGTGTGCATTTCTGATGGGTGTCATCAGCCACGGCTCCAGTGTGTAACCGGCATCCCCCACTAGGTGACAATAGGGGATGTCTCCACTGGCAAATCTCTGGTACAGCTGCGTCAGATGCCATATGTGGGAATCGTCATAGCTTCCAGGGCAGCCAGCACATACATTCATTATAATGCCCTGAGCATCACATACGACCTGGCAGTTGATGGAGGGGATGCCCATGAGGTTGATGTAGACCCTACCCTGATCATTGGGTGGTGCTTTGATGCATATGTGCATGCAGTCTATAGCACTCACTACCTCAGGGTGTTCTGCTATTTTGTGGAAGAGATGCATATTGCTGGTCAACACTTCACGGGTGTTGAGGAAATATTAGTGCTCACTGGCATGTGCTGACATGGCATCCAGGAACTGGTGGAATACTCTAGATACTGATGACTATGAGATCCCCATGATATCCAGAGTTGAGCTTTGGGAGGTACATTTGGCTAGTATTCCTAGGCCTACACATACCTTGGTATCCACTGGGATGGGATCCCTTCATTCAGTTTGGTGTGTCAGGTGTGGCTGGCACAGCTCAACAGTTGGCTTTAGGAGGTCTCTGTCCAACCTATAGCGCTCCACTATCTCCAGCTCATGTAGCCCCTGGTAAGTTACCCTGGGTCTGTACACTCTTCTCCGTCTCCTCACTGTGGGTTGATTGGCAGCATTCACATGTTCACCACCCTCAGCCTCTTGCACATGCTGTTCTATGTTGCCTGCAACAGCCCTTCTCATTTTGTAGGTTTGTTTGTTAAAATTTCCCCACTTGTATACACCGGAGGTGTAGAGTGTGGGAAAAACCAGAGGGGAAGGTGTTTGCTTAGTTTATAGCAGTGTTCTGGGCTGGTCTGCTGCCTGTGTAATTGGCTGATTCTGATACAATTCACCTGCCAGCTAAGCTAGTTCTCCTTGATTACCTTCCTACTGCTGTTTTCCCTTACCATTGTCTTCCTGTTTAAGCCCGTGTGTGCGCCGTGCAAACAGAGTGCACAAATGTGCACACTACTGCTATTTCCTGGTTTAATTTCTTTTTTCTTCCTGTAAAACCCGGTGCGCAACGCGCACACCCACTTAGGCTTTATAAAGAGTGCTAAACAGGTTTAGACAACCCCCCCACGTTAGCTGTGCTAAGCTAATAGAAAATCCAAGCCACAGGACTCCAATCCACTTAAAGTATGCCTGACACCCCCACCCATGATGTCACCTAACTCCTAGGCTAGCACCATGCTATTCCTACTCTTACACTGTTGGGACCTGACTCACATGCTGGGGAAAACAGGGATTCCCTATCCTTCCCTTCATTTGCATAGGATTGCCTGCTAATGCATAGTTACATGTCTCACACTGAGCCTCCCCCCTTAGCAACCACTACTCACTGGCCAGGTTGTCTTCTGCCTGCCATTGACTTGCATGGCAGAATACTGATTTTAGTTAGACTGCTTATTTTAGATTTATTTTATTATTTTCCCCCGATCCCATTTGCGCGCCACTGCCCTACGCTTAAACAGCCGAGATTAGTTAAAAAAAAAATAAAAGTTGATTTTTGTATTTTTAGTTTTGTTTGCAATGCCAATGGCCTTATATTTGGCCATTGGCATGCTTACTACATGATATGCAGCCTTTATTTGGGGCTGTCACAGCTCCATTGTGGAATTTGCAGAAATGTACTCGGTTACTGAGTATATTTCTGCAGAGAGCACTAGTCTTGCACTGACTGCTGCAAGCTTCCTGGATTGCAAAATCACCTCATTTGCATAGATTTCTCCTGCAAATGGGGTGATTTGCATACCAGGGCTTAGTCCGTGCAGGATTAGTGCAGGAGCACTCATGCACGCCTCTGCAGGCTGTTCCTGGATCGCACGGCATACATATTGCCTGCTTGAGCTCTTGCACCAATTTTGAACTCTGTGCAAGCTTTTGGGAAACCGGGAGATTGTCTTTGAAATCCTCCACTCTTGGAATAATTACTGCACCCTTTGTTTGAATCCCTGGAGATGATATCTATATATATATATATATATATATATATATATATATATATATATATATATATATATATATATATATATATATATATATATATATATATATATATATATATATATATATATATATATATATATATATATATATGCCTAGGACTATTCACTAAAAGCACATTTCACTGATATATTAAGTTTAGAAAAGAGTAATTTATTGAAATTGCAAGTATCCATGTGTATAGTTCAAAATATTTAAAATAGATGGGGGGGCTACACCCCACCCACCCTCCAGTATGTATATATATATATATATATATATATATATATATATATATATATATATATATAGATAGATAGAAATATATAAATATAGATATAGATATATAGCTATATATATTTATCTATCTACATATGTATATATATATATATATATATATATATATATATATATATATATCTATATTGATTTATATATATATATATAGATATATATATATATATAAATATACATATACATATACATATTTATATATATATATATATATATATATATATATATATATATATATATATATATATATATACTCTAGCTGAGGATTGAACCGACAGCGTCTTACTGTGAGGTGATAATGCAAGCACAGCACCACCACTGCGGATATGTATATATATATATATATATATATATATATATATATATATATATATATATATATATATATATATATATATATATATATATATATATATATATATATATATATATATATATATATATATACTGCGGTGGTGGTGCTGCGGTAGCGTTGTCGCCTCACAGTAAGATGTTGTCCTGGTCGATTCTCAGCTAGAGCGTCTTCTGAGTGGAGACATGCGTGAATGGGCATACCTTCGTTTAAGGATGTGCATCACGGCTGGCAACTGGGCACGTAAAAATCTACCGCTAGTCATTAGCGGATCGGAGCTCCGCAGTGGCGACCCCTAACCGGGAAAAGCCAAAAGACACAACATATATATATGTATACATACATTTGATTAGCCGGTGGATGGCCGATCAGAAAATATTCGAAAGCATTGTGTAAATTTCTCAAAATTGCAAACCAAATATATGCGAAATGCAATATAGCCCCCCCCCCCTTGTTGACCCATGGTAGCGCTTGTTTAGGTGGTAGGTCATAAATGTCACATTCAGTGTTTTGTACAACATTCCGACTGTTTTCTATGTAGAAATTCGACATTCTGGCTCAGTGTTATACCCATTCGAGGTAAGGTAGGTCACTGAAATGAATGTATTTGATATATATATATATATATATATATATATATATATATATATATATATGTATGTATTCTATATATATATATATATATATATATATATATATATAAATGTATTCCATATATATATAGAAATATATATATATATATATATATATATATATATATATATATATATATATATATATAGACACACACACACACACACACACATATATATATATATATATATATATATATATGTGTGTGTGTGTGTGTTTGTGTGGGTGTGTGTGTGTGCGTAGATATAGATACACACACACACACACACACACACACATATATATTTTTTATATATATATATATATATATATATATATATATATAGATATATATATATATAGATATATATTACATTTCTTAACCAAGTCAGACTGGACACAGGTTCTTTTTCTGTGGAGGCCCGGGGAGAAAAGTTCCAGAAAAAATACAAATGCAAATACAAACTGTTTTTTTACAGACATGTAAGAAGGAAGCACAATGTTTCACAAAACATGTAAGAAAGAAGCAATAGCACCATTTACTGACTAAACAGACATTAACAAACTTATGAGAAAGCACTGTTCTGATAGCAAAAAAGCAGATACATGATGAATACAGATCTATAGCTAGAAACGTTCACATTATACATCATTATGAATAAAATACAGTTTACTGATACAGTAGGCTATTTTGCTGTAGATGTTAATACTAACAGTGAGGATTTCATATTTTTTTATTTTTTATTTTTATTTATAAATATACACATAGTTATGTGAGCCGGAGAAAAGAATTTAGGTTAAACCAACTGCAAAAGGTACCCAGCAGTTAAACTAAACTTAACTTATTATATTTATCTATCTATATGCATAAATGTATGTACATTGTACCTATCTGTGTTAATCATAGGAAGTTACTAGGCTAATGGCCCTAGGGCCCTTAGAAACCTAGCCAAGTTCTACCCTTATTTCCATAATCAGCATCTATTTGTCCTGTCCAAGAGGGACACAGGTGGATACCCCAGGGTGAATTTACAGTTACCCATCCAATCGCCCAGATTGCATTTGAAGAGGGCCAATGAGGTGCTGTGTTTGACATGAAATGGGAGTCTTTCCAAAGGTGTGTTAACCACTGGGAGACAAATCTGTCCATCCAGCAGGTTTTATTAATGTCACATACCAGGTTAAAGTCTTAAGAACAAGTAACCCGTGTACTGTTTGACTTACAGAGATACAGCATTTCCGATAAAGCAGGGTCAGAGTTTTATGCAAGGCAGATATCACCTCTGAGTAGTCTGTATGAGACAGAATAAAGTGGCAGTGATTTCAGATGATCCACATAAGACATATGCTGAGGATCTTGAATTTTCCTTTTGAGGAACCTTTGTGGTCTCTCCAATTGCTGCAGGTGCTTGAAAAGGTACATACCAAAAGGGGTATTGTACTCAATTATTGGCCTGATGAGGGAAGCGTACAGGAGGTTATAAGTTCTTCTTTTTGGAGGCATTGCGCTTACTCATGAGATGAGCTATATAGAATCCCCTTCTTTGCACTGTAGAGACATGGTGGTCAAAAGTAAGCTTGTTGTCCACCTGTGTGCCCAGGTCTCTCACCACTGAGTGCATACTTATGGTGTTGTTATTGATGTGGTAGTTAGTAGGAACATCACCCTTACCGAAAGAGATAATAATATATTTTTTGCATTGAGTTTAAGGCCATGACTTTGGCACCAATCATTTATTTGTGTAAGACCGTCTTGTCGGTTGTTGACATCATTTGGAGATTCTATGACCACTCCAAGTTTGCAGTCATCAGCAAACTTTGTCAGCCATAGATCTTTAGTTTTTGCTTGTACTTCATATAAATAGATTCCAAACAGCAGAGGTCCCAAGACTGATCCTTGTTGTACCCCCCCCCCTTAGTTTCCAGGTCTGCTGTTGGAGGTGGATTCCCCTATTTTGACTAAATGGGTTCTATCAGTGAGCCAGTTAGTGACCCATCTAACGATATATGGGTTGATACCTAATTCGGTGGGTTTGTCAATAATGCCTGAGTGGGGGATTGTGTCAAAAGTCTTGGCTAAGTCTAGGTAGGCTGTATACACAGATTTACCCTCATCCACTGCCTTGGTGAGTGTCTCAAAGAATAGGCATGATCTCCCTTTGACAAATCCAAACTGAGTAGGGTTAAGTGCTTGGAGATTACCTATATCTTTATTGATGAGGTCCATGATGATTTGTTCCATGGCTTTGCTGATAAGGCTAGTCAGGCTAATAGGTCTATAGTTCCTGGGGTCAGTGGAAGTGCCACCTTTGTGAAAGGGAATAATGGTGGCCATTTTATATTCAGCTGGGACAAAGCTGGTGCTTAGACTATGACTGAAAAGAGTTCCCAATGGTGTTGCTAATTCTTGATGGAGCCCATGTAGGACACAGTCTGGGATGCTGTTAGGCCCATAGATGC
>NC_056735.1:431947295-432047295 GCF_019279795.1 Protopterus annectens
GGTGGTGTTAAGAATGTGCTAGGTTTTTTAAAATCTTTAGGGACCATGTCCTGTCCGGCAAACATTAACTTAAGAGAAATATTCCAAGCAGATAATGTCAAGTCTAATAAAACATCTGTTAAATCCATTTGCCTCAATGGTATAAATGAAAGCCCTTTGGTTAATAAAATTAATTGAGCTGTTGTCAGTCTATATGAAGAAATATTAACGATCAGGTTGTTTGAGTTTTGTTTTGTGTGACCATACCTGTTTGCCTCTCCATCTGGGTTTGTTGACGAATGCGTCATTTCCTCACCTGACTACTGGACAGATCTTTCCTGAAATTCTTCTCTATCAGTAATGGTTCTTGCAGTGTAAAAGTCACTGTTAAAGTAGAAGAAGCAGCTGCCAATGTAGTAGGTATAGCTTGAATAGAAACTTCTTGCCTGAAGTCAATGTTACTGCTTATAATAGTATTCATATTAGTGTTGATAATTGATGGTTCTATCAATGTCACAGTGGCTGCAGTTTTCACTCCAGATACAGCACCATTGCTGTTAATGTTAGACATAGAAACCATAGCTTTTATAGTAGTTCCTGAGGATTGTGGCCATGAGAAGACACTGACCTTGTTAAAAATCATTAATATTACATTGAGGGTTCTTCTGCTTAGTCACTTGCAATCTGCTTTCATAACAAAATAGATTGTTAAGCATCTCATCCATCCGAACTTTAAAACTTTCTTATTTATACCTTGCATTCATGTTAGTGTGCTAATCATTGATCTCTTGCAATAGATTTTTCTCAATGGATTTGAAAAACTCAGTCATTAACTTGAGATAATCAAACCCCAGTTGTATATTTAACGACTGCCAACGTTTCAATAAATCTGGAAACAAATCTCCATATGTTGAGATTTTTAAACTTTAAGTCCATGTGGAACAACATTCTGGTGCAGGGCAGCTTCAAAATGCAGTCACTGCCTCTGCAGATGTTTGCATTTATATAATTAGGATTCAAAGTCTTTCAGGGAAGTCAGGAAACTGGACATTAAAGCAGGGTCTTCTTCAATGCCATCAGATGACATAGCTGTAGCAGACAATTGAATAAAAGGATTAAAATCCACTTGCAAAAAAACCTTCAAGACAATCCATCCAGTCTATCCTATGATTAGTGCTCCTTACATGATTGTATTCCATTTCAAGGTCAGAACCATCAGCCATGAATCACCACATAACCAGCAATAATAGTCAAACAAAACAAAGGAAATGAGTAGAAAGAGGTCGGATCTGAACAGAAAATGCATCTACTAAAATAAAGAACTATTCAACCACCACAACTGATAAAATATGACAATTTTAATAAAATAATAAAAGAGGTAAGCACTTTCACGTGGTCTGAGGAAGTGACATTCTTGAAATCACTTACCACTTTTATTGTTTTATTAAAAGTTTTTATATTTTTATCAGCTATGTTGGTTGGATAGTTATTTGTTTTATTACTAAAGTAAGTAAGTCTGGCATCACTGGAATACCTATATGTTAATCCTGGACCAAACTCTAACCCATCTACTCCCACTTTGGCCTCACAACAACCCCTGCAGCTACCAAACCATACCACTAAGCATTTATCCCTATAGTCTATCAACATTCACAGCAGTCTTAACAAGGTAAGCAAATTTTATACTTGGATAGCTCAATACTCCCCCGACATAATTCCTCTCTCAGAAATGTGACTTAAACCACATAACACTGACAATGAATCCCCCCCTGAATACAACATTCTACATCTCAACAGAACATATACAAAAGGAGGAGGTGTTGTCTTAATCTACTCAGAACTCCTAAACCTATCCCCCACCCAGCCCTCCCCACTCATTTCATCCAGCAGAGCTCATTATCACCAACTGTAAACTTAATGACCACAAAACCCTAATTATAGTCACCATTTACATACCACCGGGAGATAATATACCCTTATTAGAACAGATCCTCTACTCGTTGTCTGACAATATACCTAATGAAACCATAACACTAGGTGATGTTAACATCAATTGTCTTCCCCTCATCCCTTACTCCCCAACCACCAGCATAAACCTACATGGCTACAATCAGCTTATCTCTGCTCCCACCTATCATTATAAGCCCACCAGATCCAGATCTATCCTACACTGGATTCTTGTCTCCATCTCGAACCTCTACACCATGAATTTACACCAGTCTCCATTTGCGACCACTCTCCAATACATGTCCCGAGATACACCCCTCACCTCTCTAGACCACACAAACTTAAAGAAGGCCATAGACTAACAAACTTCAACCATTACATATTCAATAATTCTCTCTACTTAATTGACTGGTCATTCTTATCATGACTACCTCTTGATGTAGCTGTTCTACAATTTAACTCAATCTTTCTAAACACACTTATCTCTCTTGCGCGTCCCAGAACTAAAAGGGTCAAATCTTGATGTTCCCCTTTACTTACTAATTCTACTCTCAATCTTATGCATAACAGAGACTCTGCTTGAAAACTTTGGACTAAGATCAAATCTCCCTCCCACTATCAAAAATATAAGGAACTCTGCAACCTGACCAAAAAACTTATAAACATTGATAAAAAAATTCTACCACAAACCCCAAACTACAGAACCCAGAAAACCCTAAAACTTTTGGAGCACTATCAATCAAATTATCCACCCAGGGAATCCCTCAACTCCTAACACCTGTCCAAATAAGACACCTCAAGAAACAACATCCATTTTCAACTCTTACTCCATTGATACTATCAGCAAACTTATGCAGACTTCTTACCAAACTGACCCCTCTCTTACCACCAACCCCCCACTTCAAAACAACCCCTTCTCACAAAAAACAGTTCCTACCATCTACATTAAAAAACTCCTTCTCAAGTTCAAGCCATGTTCTCCTTCCGCCGATAACCTGCCATCTCTCTTCCTTAGGGCTGCTGCTAACTCAATAGCATATGCTGTTTCCACCCTCATAAACTGCTCAGTAAGAGAATCCACTGTCCCTACCCACAGGAACAATTCTATACCATACCCATCCATAAAAGTGGAAATTCTGCAGAACTCTAACTTTCAACCTATTTCTGTACTTTCTCTATTCTCCAAAATTAAAGAAAAATGTGTTCATAAACAAATCATAGCCTATTCCACACAAGAAAAGCTGCTCACCCCAAACCAGCATAGCTTCTGCCCCTATCACAGCACCACTATAACCCTTATTTCTTTTACTCTCTCTGTCTCCCTAGCCAGAGACAATAATAAACTGGTGTCCTGTCTCTTTCATGACCTCTCTAAAGCCTTTGACACTGTTTCTCATCCTATCCTCCTTTCAAAACGTTCTCACCTCAATCTCTCCTCAGCTACAATCTCTTTGTTTAACAGCTACATCTCCAACAGTTAGAAATCTGTCAAATGGCTTTCTGTTCTTTCCCCCTTCCTCCCCATTAAAATGGGTGTCCCACAAGGCTCAGTTCTTGGTCCCCTTCTTTTCAACATCTTCAATAACCAACTTTACACATCCTGTCCTCAGTCTTCCCTCATACTGTAGGCAGATGACTCCACAATCATCTCTGGTGCTGACAAACCCTCAAATCTGCTCAGCCTGATAAAAAAATCTTTCAACCTCACTGAAAAATGGCTTGCTAACAACCAACTCATACTGAACCCCCAAATGACAAGACTTATACTCTTCGTCCCTAAATCACTCTCCCACCCCAAATCCACATTCACCATTTCTTCCCTTAACAACACCATTATCATGGCAGAAACCCACACTAAGCTTCTTGGCGCAATCATAGATGACCAACTTAAATGTAACCTCTATGTGCTACACTGTATCAAGAAAACCCCACCAAAATCTAGCCCTACTGTATAGAAACAAAAGGTTCCTCACAGCAGACTCCAGAATCTCACTTGCCCATGCATGCCTTCTCCCGAACCTCTTCAACAGCTCACAAATCTTAACAAACTTACAGTCCTCACTTCTTTCCACACTTGAAACCACCTACAACAAAGTTGCTAGATTTGCTGCCAATCTGCCTTCTAAATCCCACCACTGTTATTTTCTTAGGACACTCAACTGGCTCGGGTTTCCCCACTCAACTACTCATCATCCATTCTATCCAGTACAAGCCCTTCTCCTGCCCCATCTCTACCCCAATCTCCCTCTACATCCCCCCTAGAATGCTCAGGAGCTCAGACCAATGTCTCTTACAGATGCAAAAACCCAGAAAATCCATTGGCCATAATCTCTACAGCTATTATCCAGCCCTTTCACAGAACAATCTTCCCTTGAACCTCAGAATATTACCCAGCTCCATTAATTCAATAACGTTCTCAAAAACTACCTAAGCAGCACCTGGACTTGTCACTATAATAAGCCCACTTGAACCCCATCCTAAGCACTTTTCCATTCTGTCCACCACCTCCTCATTCTCCTCCACTATCTTATAGAAAGCAACCTTCTTCATATGACATGACAGTGTCTAACTACTGCCAATTGTTCCTGCACTTCTTAGACCTAGAAACCTGCTACCCATATCCTATTGCTAGATGGCTGTTAACATAAAAAAAACTATATCTCCTGTAACAAAAGAGATAAACTGCTTTTTATATGTACTTTGGACCACTGGTGATAGTCTAATTGTGTTATTACTTATTTTTTTTTACTTTGTATTACTGGCATTTAAATGTTTTTTTCTTACTAGTACTGTAGTAGTTGTTACTTAATGATCTTATTTTTGCTAATTTTTGCTAATTTACTTAAAAGTAATGTGGATCTTTTATCCTCAGGCTTCTGCTGAAAAAAGGCAATAGCTCAGTTGGACTATCCCGGTCAACAAATGTCAAATAAATAAAAAAATGAATAAATTATACATATTAGATTATGATTGTACTCACATGCAGTTGCACCAATTCTTGATTACTGCTGTGAGTAAATTCTGGAAACTATACATTAAAAAATGAATGATAACTATACAGTTTTAGTGTCCATGTATAAGAACTATTTGAGTAATTTGGCATCTGAGAATGTACTTTTGCTTGAGTGAATGTAAACTTTATAAATGTGCAAGTACACATTTTGAACAGAATTGCAGTCATCTCCAAACCTAGTTCAGCCTAAAAGCTTTGATATTAGTATTGACTTCCAAAAAGCAAATGCCAAGCAGGAGCTGTCCAAGCACTGGACCTTGAGCCACACAAGACTTTTGGTGGAGATAGAGCATCCTAAACTAAAATCATAGGTTCTGTTTTTGAGACAAATTGCTATCCAATGAGTTATATAGAAATTGATATTTAGCTGGCAGAGGTCATGTATGATACCTTAGTGTGGGATGGTTCTGAATGTGTTTGTGAAGTCTAGATAAGGAGAGTGCACTGTTTTGCTTTGTTCATTGCTTCATATACTTGTTTGAAGATTTTGATTAGGTTAAGCAGGCACGTTCTGTCCTTGTCAAATCCAAGTTAGACTGGGTTGAGAGTTTTAGGTTATTTATTTCCTTATTTACTAATTCCATGATGATCCTTTCCATACCCTTATAGATGAGATTGTTCAGACTAAAGGGTGAATAATTATCTTGGTCCATTAAAGCCTCACGTTTTGCAAGGGAACGACTGTTGCAGTCCTCTATTCATCCAGCATGAAGCCTCTTTGGAAGATGATACTGAATTGCTTCTGTAGAGGAACAGACAAGCCATATTTCAGGTTGACCACCAGGCATCCTGGTATGTTATCTGGCCCCACAGCCATAGTATACTTGACCTTAGACAGTGCCTTCAGATGTTAGGGAGGATGCTGGTGTGGTTATGTAATATGAGAATATTGGAGGGGAGAGGGTGATGACATTTGAGCTAAATTTTACTGAGTGTGTGATATTATTTATTAGCTCTGCACAGTCCAGAACATTGTTTCTGAGATTTTTACCATAACTAAATAAGACTTTGTGGATATATTTTGACTAGATGGCTGTTTATACCATATACATATACATGTTGCATAAATCTGACACATGATGTTTTTATACAGAAAAAAAATGAAATATACAATATATATATATATATATATATATATATATATATATATATATATATATATATATATTTTTTTTTTTTTTTAAACAGAGAAGGTAGTAATAGTGAGGCACACACCATTAACTGTGACAATCATTGATTGACAATAAACAGACTTGTCAGTTGTTGTAGATGTGTGTTCCCATATTAGAACAAAACTATTTAACATTTTCTCCTTTATCTCATACAGTGGCAGACCTCTCATTTTTGATATTTAATAATCATGATTTGCAGATGCAGCAATTGTATTGCAATATGACACATCCATAGTGGGACCATCCAATGTTCCTTCCGTCAGACAGCCTAAGTGATATAAGGAATGTTCATATCAGACAATGTCATGCTGATGGCATTACACTGCGTTTTAATTACTTTACAGTTTAATGAGTGCTGGTGTCTAAGTCATAATTTTGGCAGATCATTTCATTTTAATAAAGTCATTGATGATTGTGCCATTCTTTATAATTTGAAGTCATGAGAATCATGGAATATTTTTTGATTGTCATGTCATTATGTTACTAAGGAAGAGAAGAAACGGATTGATTCATTATAATGCGGCAACAGTACTGTTAAGTATTCTAGAAGAAACCATAACATGGAGGGATGGGAGGGTTGCTAGTGTTCTCAAGCAGTATTTTACATCTCTACATTTTCACACATGCATTAGACCTCTCAACCAATTGGGGACAAATTTCAACAGAATCAGGGACAAGTCAAGAAAAAATCAGGGACACTTCTAAAATATTAGTGCTATTAACTTGAAATATTCACAGAATCAGAGCAGATGAATTAATACACATTTTCTGAGGTAAAAGAAGTTTATAACTCTTAATTATTGTCATTATTCATTAAGTGCAATTCACCACCTTTCCTCCAAAAGTCACTAGTTTTAGGAGGGATTAAGAGGGACAGAGTTAAAATTTAAGTCAAAATCAGGGACATCCCTGAAAATCAGGGACAGTTGAGAGGTATGAATGCACACGTACTCAGAGCCAATCGTGTGTGTGTGTGTGTGTGTGCGTGTGTGTGTGTGTGTGTGTGTGTGTGTGTGTGTGTGTGTGTGTGTATGTGTAAACGTGTCTGTGTGAAGAAGCAAAAACAGTCTCTCAGCAGTGTGACATTCATATAATGAGTGATTACATTTTAATTTCAATAAATTGCTTTTATAGCTAAGGTATCTGGACTTTCAGACCACATTTATTGCTATTTGTGTTAATAATCTGCTTTTGCCTTGCTTTCTTCTTTAAATTACTCATTTTTTTGTATCAGCCTTGTATTTTAGCATTAAAAACTAAAATCAGTAGCAGACTTCTGTCATGCACTGCAATACTGCTAGACTGCTAGTTATATATGTCTATCTTCATTCTCAATAGTGTTATATGCATCCTAGTTGTAACTCTGGCAATTATAACAGTTATTTTATACTCTGTATATGTTCTAAACATTTTGGGATGTTCTTTGAAACCAGCGCTGACTCACAAATAACACTACAAAATCTACCATCTCTCAAATGTTTGATACAGCAAGTACTTTGTAGTATGGCTACAGTGCATATATTATTAATGAATATTTCTGCCTTGCAAAGCTGTACTGAGCTACATTATTAAAGATACAGCATGGATTCTGATTTAAAACTGAATATCCCTTATAATTCCAGCATACATGTTTCTTACATAGCAGAAAAGACAGTTTCCATTTGTGAGATACATGCTCTAGCCACAGCACCACACGTTTTCCTTTAATATTCAGTGCTGATAAAATAATAGCCATAAAAGTTGTATTTCTGTACATTGCAGATCAGACTGTGTCTGTCATTTGACCTTTTCATTAACATATTTTTAGACCAAAATATGAATATGAATTACCCTTGCCTTTATGTAAATGTCATTAATCTAGCATACAAATTATGGCATTCTAAGAATAAAAAGTCAAGATAGTATAATAAGCAGTACACTGATGCTCTGCTGATTTTTTTTGTAATGAGCCAAAGTGTGCTTGCTTCTTAAACAAGATGATTGCTAAAGACCACAAATGCACTACATTAAGTGGGGGTTCTGAATGATGACTAAATGCTAAAATATGCAGTACTGAAAAAACTGCCAGGAATCATCATATCTGGATCACTGTTATTGATGAAACGAGCTCTGTTAAATTTAGCTTCCTAAGGCCTGTAACACCTTAAGTTGGTAAATTTCATTATATTATTTTATCATAAAAACTATTAATAATAAAAATGTCCTTATTTCATTATAAATGTTCCATATATACTGTGGCAGATTTACATGGAGCACTGTTTGCACTCTTAAAAATGTTCACTCTTATTCATGAGCATCCGGCAGTGCAGATGTTGAGGGGTGACTTGTACCCTATATTAAGTATACCTCTTGATACTACTGCAATTCATTGATATAAATCACTATATTGTAAAGGGGGCAAACAGTGCCATTCCTGGTTTCTTGAATGCTGCACCGATCTGCCTGATATACATAAGCATGCCAGGTGCATTAGTCCTTGGGAATGACAACTAACACTCTGCACCATGACAGTGATACACATCACTGCGGAGTAAGGCAGCTGATACTGTACAATATACCTTAGCAAGTAGCTGCAGCCACTGCTTGAAAAGGCATGCTGGATACCAGATAGCTACTTTAATCCACAGCACTATATGCCAGAGGCACGAATGAGTGAAATTCATGACAAAATGATAGTCATTATGCAGTCGGGTGTTGCTGAGTCACTGCTGTAGCATAATTATGACAGGATTTTGTACCTCATGAGCTCCCATTGACAGGAGCGTGCCAGCATTGCTATATAAAGGTAGGACAGAGTAGTGTGTGTGGTAGCAGGGTTGTCATTGTCAGTAAGAAATTTCCCCATTGTGGCGCTGAGATGAGGCGGCGTTGTTTTATGGGCATTGATATATTACATAGCACTACACATTGAGCAGCATCCTGGCAGAAGAGGGAGAACATTTCACTGCAGTGATGGCGTCATTGTCTAGTCTGCAGCTCTTGTCCCATATATTAATGTTCCTAGAAACAGCTGGGATTGCAGTTGTACTGCCTTGGTGAATTGGACACCATCAGAATGATAACCCATTAGCACTGAGTATGAGTAGTTAATACAAATTGACCACAATTATGCAAGTCCACTTGGGCTATCATGGTCCATTGCTTTGTCTTGCTTTAGTAGTCAGGAAAGATTCTTATACACAATTCTATGGTGCACAAAGCTATTCACTGTCATATACTGGTTTAGCAATAACACTCTAAATTTTTGTTTGAATCTGAAAGTTGACTGTTTCACCTTAAATTGGTGAAACTTTAAATCAGTAAACCAAACTGCAAGTATTGGTATCACTTTTGTTTTTTTCTAATGAATACCATCCTAGCTGTAATAAACCAGTGTGGAACTAGTTTTACAAAGCAAACCTTTAGGATGCACATTACAGTCTGTTCAACTTCTTGCATGTAACAAGGTCCTTCACATTTTAAATAATTTATTTTGTTTACACAAAGCATCTAATTATAAAATTTTGTAGATGAAAAGTAGGAAACTCATAAAGAGAGAAAAGATGAGGGTATACAGCAGTTGGCACAGAGTGTTAAGGCTGTGAGCTGTAGTTCCTGTGGTACAAGGTTCAATTCTTATTTGCACACCATGCGACCTTAAGCAAATTCCTTAACCAGTGAGGGCCCATGGGCAACAAAGAATGTCAGGGAGGCTCCTCAATGGTCCCCTGCACTGTAAGCCTAGTAGATTTTTATAAGACTTGTGAGATGGAAAGTGTAGAAACAAGTAAAAGATTCAAGGAGTACTTACAGATCTTCAACATGAGCATTTTAATAAAAGGATACTTAAACATTTTAAAAATAATCTAATCAAAATGATAGCATTAAATATGTGTTTCATAAAATTGAATATGCCCTACAGGAATAGCAAATAATATGACATATTTTTAGGCTCTATCCAAATAATTTTGAAAATCTATAACCCCTTCTAAGGTCACATTAGGGGCACTACTGAAAACCACTGCTGGCATTAATATGATCATTGCTGAACAAATTGATTAGACTGTCAACATCCATCAGGAGTTACTACTGTGCTGAAATGATGGAGGGAGAATGTGGCATTTCATAAGCACATTCACAGAAGATTGCATATCACCTTTCAATTAAGATGTTTTAATACTGTGGCAGGGGCAGTTGCATATGACTAATTTATGTGTGCATTCATCCACATCCAAGTTAAATAATTGCACTTGTAAGGCTTTAAAGTGCAACAGCAATGAACTACTATCATTTTAAGGAATTTGTGAGATAACAATAGTAGCAAACTCAAGAAAGTCAAATGCAGCTATAGGTATTCATTAAAGAAAACTGATATTTCCTTGTTAACTATAATGATATTACTATAACCACAAAAGGTGGAAGGAAGAACAAGGAGATCAAAGTCCAAACGCCAACAGTTTATTTAACACTAGAAACACTCCACATATGTTTTTGTTAATAGAAAACGTCATCAGAACACGTATCACCCACTTGTGATCCTAATATGCTCTACCAGATTAAAACCTAACCAATGAAAAAACATACCTAATTAGATGAATCACATTTAATAATTAGAAACAACTGGTCGATAATAAAAGTAATATAAATAAACTGACTAAAACATCTTCTATAAAAACATACTAAACCTAAACTATAAGACAATAAAACAATAGTATTTACGTATAACATAAAAAATATATTTTTTTAATAGTACATGTGGTTGTCCCATTTCAATAAATAACAAAAATATATATGATACAGTGTGGATTTGAATATCAGGGGTAAAATTGAAACCTACAACTTTGCAGCCCTAAGTTTGAGCAAAGGTGCTAATGAAATATTTTCATTTAAGCCAGGGAGCTTGGCTGCATCCAAGGTAATTTGCCAAAGCAATTCTTTGTACTCTAGGGTAGTATCCTAGACACCCTCTCTAACATCTGCCACAACCACATCCAAAACAAAAAATGTGAAGAATGCTTGTGGGCAAACCAGAGAATGTTTATATAGTGCGTTATTCACATTAGCCTTTCTAATCTTATATGCATGTTCATAAATCTGCTTCTTGAGTTTTTGCTCCATTTTGCCCACATAGAAACCCCCACAGATCTTACATAGTGTCAGATATACTAACCCATTGATATTACAATTGCTGAAGCATTTACTATGAATGTATCTGTTCCTACTGACAATATTAACACAGTCTATGTCAGAAATAAAAACACACTGTGCACAGGAACCAAGTTTAAAGGTCCCTTTCCTTTTCTTATTGTCATCCCATTTGAGGGCTTTAATCCTTCAAATAGGTCTTTCAAGTTTCTACCCCTTTTGTATATAACTTTCATGGGCTCCTTTTTAATACATTCCAAATCAGTAAAGGAACAAAATTTCTCCCATTCCTTACCAATCACATCCATAATTAGCTTAGAATCAACATTATAATCCAACACAATAGCTCTGGGGTAGTTCAAATTACCCTTATCAACTGGTTGGTGACAATTAGTCTCAAACCCCCTACCCAACAAAGGGTAATATCTTGAATGCCGGAGGTTCCTAACATAACCTCATCTGTCCATCAACATTTCTCCAGGATAACCCCTTTCCAAAAAGAGGCCCTAAATAAAATCACATTCTACTTCAAAGTCAACATCCACTGATGTCATCCTACAGGCCTAAATAAGTTGACCCTTAAATATGTTCTTTTTTTGTATAAAAGGGTGAGCACTTGAAAAATGTAGATAAGAGTTAGAAAACTTGTCCTTTTGGAACACATTCAACTTAATACTATCAGGAGATATGCAGGTGGACTCAAGAGTATCTTCAATTATCAGATTCCAGTAAAAAGGGTTCTGAGTGGATGAATGAGTCTTGAACATGACTTTGTAATTGTACCTAAAATAGGATGCAGTAATGAGGTAGGAAGACTGATAAACAGCAATTTCAGTGTTCTAGATCTCTGATTGGTATGGTGTCTTAGTGAAAAAAAATATGATTTATTAGCTTCTGGTTCCATAGGTTTTAGCAGACTATTTAAACAAATGGCTATATGAAGTTCATTTGGGAAGCAAAATCAGTTTTCATAAGTTTGTATTTTCAAGTAAAAAATGAATTTAAAGTACCCTTCAGTAGCTGGAATTTTTACATCACAGTGCTTGGTTCTCTGTGGTTCTTAGTAGGTGAACCTTGTTTTCAGAGTCGTTGTGTGTGTTGGGGGGCCTCCTACAAAATGCGTTCTGATTACATCCCACATCCAAGAATGAGAGATAGTTAAGTAGAAAATGACCTAAACTGCATGTATGGAATATAATGTATGAGAATGATTGTTTCAGTGTGTCATACAGTGGACTGACACCCTTTCCAGATTTTTTTTTGTCTTCCATGAAATCTCAGACTATCATTTTAGGCTTCATCTCCTCTGCCTGGCTGAACTTGGTTTAGCAACAAATTAACAAATTAATGTTTAAAGCTGCAATCTTTTTACTAAATGTGCAGGTTATTTAATGCAAAGGTTTAAGATCACATGTTGCTATACCTATACCTTGGTTTGATTCTTACAGCCTGATTTGTCTACTATGTGACTTTGAACAAGTCACTTAACCAGACTCTGATTCTAGGTAACCGATAAAGGAGACTTTTTTCCAGTGAGATTGCCATTAACAAATATTCTCTTTTAGTTAGCTATTTAATAAAACAGGCACAATACTTTGATTGATATTATAATAAGAGTTTTACAGCACTGCCCTTATCTAAATGTGTGGTCCTCCTACAACTTTTCATTTTAATTGTCTTACCACTTTAATGAAAACATTAAGAAGTTGATAGCTGCATGTGACATCCATTTTTTACAAAGAGAAGTGTTTTTCTAATGGTAGAACATTTTTTCAGTCAAAAAAATCTTCATTAAAGAATATGTCCCTGATTCTTTGAATCATTTATAGAAAATTTCAACTTACAACACTGTATTATTTTAAACCTAGAAGAAGCATATTGTTACTAGCTAATGGCAAGGCAGAAGTCCATCTACAGTAACAGCATTGCTACATATTGCCACAAAGTATTTTGTTTCTAAAGGCACTGTATTAGGAAGTTAAACATTGTAGCCTAAATTTGCCATAGTGCAAGGTTTGACTTCAGAAAGGGGAACATATACACAATGGAAGTAAATAAAATTAAATGTAAATAACTGAACATAATGTACAATAACAAAAATAAATAAATACATGAACACATTCAGTGTCCATGGTTGCAAAAGTTTGAGAATATGTAACGGCAATGAACATTTCTGATATTTTTAGTTTGAAGTTATGGTTCTGCATTCTGCTGAAGAAAAGTAACATGGCATGCAGAGTATTTTAAGAAGATACACATACATATGCATATTTTGATGTCAGAACAAAACTCACCATATTTATTGATCAAAAAGCTAAAACACAATATGAAATGTCTGTATTCATAAAACACATGGAAGAAGCTAGCGAGTGATGCCTTACACACATCTATCTTTATTAAATTAGTGTGTTCCTTACTCTACAGCTCTTCACAAAGCAATGCCATGAACACATTGCAACTCCAGCCAGTCCACACTACTATCCTCAAAAAACTACCACTTCAACTAAAACCTACCTCATCAGCACCAGACAATCTACCTGGTAAATATTTAAAAAAGGCAGCAGATGCCATAGCTTACTCATTCTCAATTCTAGTAAACCTTTTGATCAATTAATCTTATGTACCCTTTGTATGGAAAAATGTTACATTCTACCCTCCCACAAAGGTGGCCATTTTACTGAACTCATGATGTGCCCATAGGTACACCAGCGGTCTGCATATAATATTGATTATCAAACTCAAATATATTATTTTCCAAAATTAATTCCTGTGACTTCATTGGATATTGAAAATTGTCTGATTAGGTAAGTTTAATAAATCCAATATGCAGTTCGAATGACAATAAAACACTTAATATTTATTAAAACAAAAAACAACCGTTAAGTGCTTTCATTCACAAAGAACTTCTTCATACCTGGTTGTCACACATACAAAATTCACATTTATAGTTTGCTCAAGTCACATGAACCAAAACATTAGCAGTGTTTTGACCCTTTCTTACATAACACTGCTTTAAAGTTTTCCAAATCATTCATTCCTGGATCTGCACCTGTGTTTAGCATCACTTGCCAAGCATATTCTTTCCAACTTAAATCCACTTCTGCATCCCATCTCTTGCCTGCATTTGAAACTTGGTCAATAACAGTAAAACTAAAACCCACTTTAACTCTGTTATGACAGTAAACAATATGTTGTGCTAGGGCATTAGTTACATCCAGTTTTTCAACTGCCCTCAGGTGCTCATAAATTTTGCGATGGAAGCTACGTATAGTTCTTCCTATGTAGAATCCATCGCAAGAATTACATAATACTGAATACGCAATGAATTTAGACTTGCAATTGTAATTCCCCTTGATATTAATAGTAAACTCCCAAGCCTTTACTAATATTTTATTCCCCAGTACCAAAAACTTACAATAATTGCAGTCTTCACATCCCATTATAAGTAATAGGAGTATTACATGTTTTGGTTTCTAAAAAATCCTTAAGACTTTTCCCTCTTTTTGTGACAAAAGTAGGACTCTCATATAAAAAAACACCTAACTCTTGGAAATTCTTCAAAAATTTCCAATTATTTGTGATGATCTGCTTAATACTGTACATATCTACTGAATTTTCCAATGTACAACTCAAATTATAATCTACTCCTTCACTATTTTTTTCAACATCCTTTGTTGTCCCTTTCTTCCTCATAGCTTTAATCTTATCTATTGCTTCACTTATTACCTCGATAGGGTAACCCCAGATTATTATTTTTTTTCTTAACATCTCACATTTCACATTCTTCCAAAAAATACTCATCTTCATCAATGAGTCTATTTATTCTATCAAGCTGACCAAACACAATATTATTTTTCAAGTTCACACAATGTAAACTGCTATATTCCAAGTAGCTATTGCTCTGGACAGTTTTTAGAAATTTTAACCAAGATCCCCCCCCCCCCCTTTCTTGTACACATTCAGATCCAGGTAATGCACACTAATTCTACTTCTATTAAAAGAAAACTTTATATAGCTTGTAACAGAATTTAAATATTCACAGAATTTCAACAATTCCGACGCAGAACCTTACCATAAAATAAACCAAGTCATCAATAAAACACTTGTAAAAATAAATATTGCTAGCAAATGTAGAATTAAAAATACATTCTCTTTCCCAACTAGTTATGAACAAATTGGCATAGTTCGGGGCCATAGCTGCCCCCATAGCCACACCTTTATTTCAGTATATATTTATACAATTGGAACTGGGAGATTTATTTTGATTAGGTAAGTTGATATTTCAGTCAGAGCATTTTGTCAGTTTAGTATTGGCATGATGAAGCAAACTGTGTTTTGTGAAAGTGCTTACCCGTTACATTAAATAATATATTGTTTTAATTGTATTTGCTGCAAGTTTTTTATTCCACTGCCATGCTTCTGTTTTGGGAATTATTATTGCTGTTCACAAAGAGAAAATATAATAAACTTTTATCTGCCCCCTGTCTTGATCTCTAGCTAATGCTTTCAATACTGTGTCCCTTCCTATACTTTTGCAAAAATTCTCCCGTCTCAGCCTTGACAATCATTCTCCAGCCTGGTTTTCTAATTACCTCAATAAGAGACTCTAGGCAGCAAACTGTCTCACTGACATTGCATTATTTCTTTCTTTCACAAATAAGGTCCCACAAGTATCCATACTTGGATGTATCCTTTTCAGCATTCTTGTTAATGACCCTGAACTGGCCAGTAAGAATTCAACCTTGTTGCAGTAAGTAAACAATTATACCATCATCAGCAGCAAACAACCTTGATTCCCAACAAAATCTGACCTAGGAATCCTTCACTTCTATGGAAAACTAGCTGACTACCTCCCAGCTTTTTCTAAACCCTAACAAAGCAAAACTAATTCTCTTCACTCCCAAGCACCTTGCAGTAAAAATACATCCTTCACTATTATCTCTTCCAGCAATACCAAAACATTATTTGCCATTCAAACCAAACTTTGAGGAGTTTACACAGAAGAAGACCTAAAGTTTAGCTTCCACATTCAACATACACTAAAAAACACACCAAAAACTAAACCAAACCCTACCCATCTCTCTAGACGGCCAAACCGTATCTATCTAACAATGCAAGATGTCATTGCATAACTACCCTACTACTACTTACCATACCTCTCAACTGTCCAGATTTTTGCAGAATTTCCAGATTTTTGGCTCATATTTTTGGTCTGTTTCTCATAAAATTTGTGGTTCTCTGGCAAACCACTGGGGTGATCTGAGGACTGAAGTCACCAACTAATGACATACATTTGAGTTTCAGACTTCAAATCCATCAGAAAATGTATGTTAAAACAAACACTGTTACTCTAGCTACTTTCGAAGTTTATAAGAGCAATATTTAAAATACATCCTTATTTTTGGGCCTTTGTACCCCCATTTTGTTGGGCTTTGTCCAGATTTCTTACCCTAAGAGGTAGAGAAGTATGCTACCTACCCTCTTCATAATTTCTTTACTATTCAACATCATTATTGACAAGCATCTAACTAACTCAGCTAAACAAACTTGAGTAGTGCTACAACAGTCACAACCTTTGCAGCCAACCTATCCCATAGATCATATCAGTGTTTGGCCCTCAAAGACTTCATTTGCTTTAACTATCTTAGCAACTCACATAATCCCAACTCCCTATTATCTACAATCTAATAAGTAAGCCTAATGACTGCCCATCTCTAGCCAGCCTTGTAAAAACATGCAACCCATCCTCTGCATTCTTCTGGCAAAGACCTTCTACATATGCCAAAACATAATAACTCTGGAGACTATTTCCTCTACTGCCATTAAGTGTCATAAACCTGGAACTCTGCCCCCTAACAATAAGATAGGACTGCACATTAAAACATTCATACTACAGATAAAGCCACACTTACTCAACTCTTGGCTCTGCAAATGTGCTGCACCAAATGAGCACATTACTCCTCTTCAGCTTCATTCCTGCTTACCTCCTTCCATATCTTCCTCCTGCCTGTAATGTAACTCACTTTCTTCCTAACCTTTTGTTATAGTCCTTCACCCTTAACTACCCTCATCTTCTATTTCCAAACTCTATCCCTCTCACTCTGTATCCTTGTAAGACATATTGTTTCCTGTTGAAAACCACATCAATATGGCTGTCTGTCATCATCATCATCATTATCATTATCTTCAACCCTTCTTCGATTTTTCTACATGGGTGTGGGGTGTCATTTCAACTGTTGCCACCACTCTCTATTCAGTGCCACTCTCCTGCCTTCTTTGACACTCATGCTTGACTGTTGAAGATCTTCTCTCACCCAATCCATCCATTTTTGCTTGAGACCCTCATTTCCTCTTGACTTCTTCCTGCTTGTGTCAAATCGTCTTCATCAGATTGTCTTTTTGCTTTTCTGCATAAATGCCTGAACTGCTGTAATCTGTTCTCCTTGACTTTTTCTGCAATTTGAACTACTTCGGCTTCTGATCTTAAGTCCTCATTTCTTCATCTCTCCCACACTGTGTATCCTGCAACCATCTCAAGCATGTCATCTCCATCACCTCTAGCTTCCTCAACTGCTCTGCCTTTACTGCCCGGGTGTCTGTACCATACAGCAGTACTGGTCATACTACTATTTTGTACACCTTATTTTTCAGCTTCTCTGGCATTCTTCTGTCATAGACTACACCTGACACTCTGTGCCTGCTGGCTGCAGCTCCTCTGAGTCTAACTTTCACATCCTCATTCAGATTTCACTTCTCCTCAACCACTACTCCCAGGCACCTAAAGCTGTTAACTTTTTCAACTATTTTCCCTTCTATCTCAATTCTCAGCTTCCTTTGATTTCCTTCATTCATTGCCATTACAACAATCTTGTCTGCACTCATTTTCATCATATGTGCCTTCAGTTTTACATTCTGTTTCCCTACACTTTGTTGAAGTTCCTACTCAGAGTCTGCCTGTAATGCCACATTGCCTGCATACACTATCTTTGTTGCTCTGTCTCTCCTGGCCTGTATGCTAATGTGGTCCCGCACCAGTATGAACAACAGTGAGCTCAGAGCTGAACCCTGATGCACACTCACTTTTACTGGAAACCCCTCTGTGAGACAGAACACTGCTCATACTTGAGCATTGGGTCCTTGTACATAGCTTGCTCTAGTTATACCAATGTTTCTAGGACTTTGAACCTTGGCAGGACTGCCCAAATCAGCTTTTTTGGACCTTGTCATATGCTTTCTCCAAGTCTAGGAATGCCCAGTTGAACTTGTTATTCATCTGTAGCTTCTTGTCAAGTATCTGTCTGACTGCAAACATTGGGTTAGTTGTGCTACATCCTGATCTGAATCTAGGCTCAGGCTCCTTATCTCCCATCTTATTTATACTGTTCTGCGTATTCATTCATCATCACTCTGTATACTTTATCAGATTTGAAATACAGCTTTTCCTCTTCTGAAAAATGTAAAGACTATTGTATATTATGTTCCTACAAATGTTATTGCCACTTTACCTATTACTGCTATTTGTATATTGGAGCCTTTTGCCTCAGGTCACCACTGAAAATGGGTCCTGTGCACAGATGGATTTTTCTGATAAACAAAATGAATAAATAAATATAGGATCTGAAACTGCAACGAATGCTCTATTTTGTTGCAGAAGCTTTATAAGCAGCTAGTGACTTTATTAAATTCCATCATAATATTTGCGTTTAAACTGAACTTGCACCTAGAGAAAGTATATGATCATCAGAGCGACTACTTGCTGTATATGTTTTTAATGTTTAAATTGCTTACACACATTGGATAAGTGCAGTTATAACCTGAATAACTTGTGCTAGCTATACTGGAATTGCTTTTACTGACTATTTTGAAGTTGTACAATGACGGATTGATTAGTTTTTCTGGTATATCTTTAAAATTTGGCAAGTGCTTGTAATGTTCTTTACTACAAAGTATTCTTAGCCATAAGCGCTAGTCCACTCTGAAGTGTGCTACTTTACCACCCTAAACCTCTCTGAATGTACTATTGTAAAATAACTGCCTGTTGTTGCCTTAATGCTTACCCTAGAATCTCTGTTTTTCTCTTTTTCTAGTCAAAACTTTATATTTACCTACACTAGCATACTGCAGCTCCTACAAAACAGTGTATTTGGGATTGCAAGTGACCAGCACAGTCTCTAACAACAAAAACTTTTCTCTCCCAACAATTAAACAGTGTAGGTTACAAATATAAAACGTGTTTGTTAAGCACTCTTTAACCATGATGTGTAACAAAGCGAGTCACCATTTTAGTCAGCCATAGGGCTCTTTCTGCTTTATTTTTTGCCTCCTTCCTGTGTAACTAAAGTAAACTGACTCATACATTTGCCTCTCTGACCCTAACTTTTACAAGTATACCTTATACCTTTGTGGCTTTCTAACACTTAGACATAGATTCCCGTTTGAAAGTTTTACTTATTTGTCTGACATTTCAACAAGTAATCCTGATAAAAACCTCAAAATTGTATACTGTTGGTCTGTCTTTCCTGCTAAAAGTAAGTAAAATTAAAGTGCTGAGTAAAGGTTTTAGGCCCTTATATTAAACTTATCTGTGGTGAGGTGTGGTTCACACTTCATAGACAGCATCTCTAAACTCCTACCCTCTGGCAACTCTGCTCATCCCAACTTTTCTGTGTCATCCTCACCTCCCCTTAAACCTCTATATTCCTCTGTCTCTCAGCTTTTACCTTACAACCTGGTTCTACTAAAAATAGCAAATCCCTGCTTCTTAAACTAAAGCCATGCTCTCCGTCCACTGATAACTCCCCCTCAATTTCTAAAAATTGCTGCTGACTCTATTGCATATCCTATATCTATCTTAATCAACTGCTCCATTCAGGAATCTACTGTACCTGAAATATGGAAAACATTCTATACCACTCCTCTGCACAAAGGTAGCAACTCTGTTGAACCCTCTAACTATAGACCAATCACTATTCTCTCACCGCTCTCTAAGATCCTTGAAAAATGCATACATACTCAACTACTGTCCTATTTCATTCTAGAAAATCTCCTCACCCCCTCGCAACATGGTTTCCGCCCTAAACACAGTACCTTGACTGCCTTACTATCCTTTATAAAAAGGTTGCAGAAGCTAGGGACAACAACCTCCTCATCTCGTGTATATTCCTTGATCTCTCTAAAGCCTTCAACACTGTGTCTCATCCCATCCTTCTTAACAAACTTTCAGACCTAAACCTCTCTCCTTCTACTCTTGGCTGGCTCTAATCCTATGTTACTGGCAGAAAACCAGCTGTTAGATGGCAGCAGGCTTTCTCACCCTTCCTTTCTGTTCAAACAGGAGTACCCCATGGATCCATACTTGGACCGCTCCTCTAGAACATTTTGACCAACAACCTACATTCATCCTGCAGTCTCTCATCTCTAATACAATATGCAGACAACTCTACTCTCTTATCTGTCTCCAATACTATCTCTGAACTACACACACTAACACAGAATTCCTTTATCTCTGTTGAAAAATGGCTCCAAAATAATCAACTAATCCTTAACCCGAAAAAACGCAACTCCTTCTCTTCCTACCTCAGACACTCTCTCACCTTAAATTCAACTGTTCTACTTCCTCCCTAGATGGCATCACTATCTTCCCTGCCTCACACACCAAACTCCTTGTGGTAATAATTGAAGACTGACTAAAATTTGACTTGCACATACAATAGGCCATCAAAAAAACACCAAAAACTTTGACTACTTTATAGTAACACAAAATTCCTCACTACTGCAATTAAACGCACTCTCTCTTGCGCAGGCATTTCTCTTATCTAGTCTTCCATATGCTTCCCCTATCCTTACCAATATACAAACTACCTCAATGCAGAAACTGGAGCAAACATAGATCAGAAATGCCAGATTTATTCTAAACCAACCACTCTTGTCGCATCACTGCCTCTCACTAAACAAACTTTAGTGGCCGGAATTTCTGCACCTTCTCCTACAATCGCAACTGCACACTACCTTTTCCATTCTCAACAACCCCTCTGCCTGTCCTGCTCTCGCCTCCCATGTTATTATCTACCCCACCCCACCTGTCCAGAGTGCTGATCAGCATCTTCTCTCAGTTTATAAACCCAAAAGGAATAGTGGCAAACTACTTTACACTCTGTCTCACTAAACTGGAATAAACTCTCTCTCCATATTAGATCAAACCTTTCCTTTCCCTATTATAAAAATGAGCTTAAATTCCACCTACTAAACTTGAAATTATGCCATTGCCTTGACCACACATAGTCTTAGTCTGTCCTACTGTATAAACTGTTACATCTCCTAACTTTTTTTGTCTGTTAGTAACTTTTGCTTAAACTAACCTCCTAAACCCTCAGCTCTACTACTATAACCTTACTATAGCCCCTCCTTTCTCTCCCCTCTCATTCTCCACACTATTTATCTTTTTTCTCCCCACTTCCTATCAATGTCTGTATATTTTCCTTCTTTTGAACAATGATTATTTTTTTGTTTTTGCTCTTATATGTAGTAAATTTAAGCCACTGCAACCTTTATAAAAAACATTTGAACCTGCACCAGTCAATGAGTCTTACAATATTAAATTACACAAACTGTCTAAACTTTTAAACAAATACAGGACTTTAGATATTGAGAATTCATATATTAAACAATGTATTTTGGATGGTATTGTTCCTAAGGGATTAAGGGTATGGAAATATCCTAGCAATGTAATACCTGATAGTGATTTTCATAATAAATTACTGGATATATTTAGCAGATGTGGACTGGAAATTCTTAAGGCTATGGTTAAAGAAGATGATAGATTGAAATGTGAACTACAGAAGGATATTGAGGTTTTAAATGAGTGTATTAAAGATGATTTAATCCATTCTATTCCTACTGAACATAGTAAATACTATAATATAATAGCTGAAATTGATGAGAAATGTGATGATTTGATAAAAAGGAAACTGAAGAAGTTAGGCAGACACCTAAATGAATACTAAGAATAAACTGAGCTACCCCAAACCTAAGTACGTTCATAGGATCTGGGAAACAGTGGGTAGGGACCAGGTGAACGAGGTAGATCAAAAGAATGATGTACAAATAGGTGAACATATGAATGAATTAGATGATTTTAATGAGCCCTCACTTTTAAGGAGATCTGAAAGAATAAAGAATATGGATAGCAACATTTATTATCAAAGACAGAATTTTTGGAGAAGGGGAGAAGGGGGAGGCAGAGATGCTAAATATTTCAAGTATCCCTAAACCCGATTTGGAAAGTGACAACATGATTAAGCAGGATAAAAACAATGTATACGGGTTTACTAAGGATGGCTTCAGTATATATAACTTCAGTGGACTTGAACTTAAAAATGAACATTTTAGCCTTCTATCTAGAGGTATGAATTTCATACCATTAAGAAAGGGAGACCTAGCTAAAAGTTTGATGGATGTGAAGATGTTTACTAAGAAAGTGAAATTAGAACTATTCTTCCCACAAGACAATGTTATTAATCAAGGTAATGAATTAAAGAAAAAAAAAGTGTACTCAACCCCCCCCTTACATCCACAGATTAAAAACTTTGAACTCGTTGTGGAAAAAGAAATAAGAGAAGGCTTTTCTAAGTAAAAATATAGGGCCAACTTGGACACCAATAAAAACAAAGTTTTAAATGAACTAGGAATAATAAAAATGTAAGGGTTATAAAACCCGACAAGGGAGGGGGAAAAGTACTTATGGGCAACTTGATATACGAAGGAAAAATGAATGAACTTTTAATGGATACCACTAAATACACTAGCGTGTCAATGAATGAAATTAAAATAGCATATAATAGAATAGATCTGGCCTTAGAAGACATGTTGTTGGAGGGATTAATAGACCAAAAAACATAAAATTTTCTCAAGGTGAACAAGCCAAAATTTCCCTCCATATTTGGAATCCCCAAAACACACAAAAATGGGCTGGATCCACCTCTGAGATCCATTGTCTTATCAGAAGGATCCAAAACTTTACCTTTAGCTAAATACATTGATTTTAAATTGAAAAGTATTTGGTTAAAGAGGAAACATATTTTGAGGGATTCATGGGATTTTTTAAGAGAAATAAAAGGGGACCTATTCAGAGATGACATTTTTTTAACTATTGATATAGTAGATCTTTTTTCTAGCATTCCTCATTCAGAAGGTATTAAATTACTAGAGGAAATTATTTTTAATGAAAAAGACCTGACACATAATGATTGTTTGACATGCTTACAGTTTATGGAACTAGTTTTAAAATATAATTTTATACATTTTAAAGGGGGAATTTTACCACCAAATAAAAGGAGTAGCGATGGAGGCAGCATATGCCCCTACCTATGCAAACTTAATCCTTGCCAGATGGGAAGAAGAGGTTGTTTCAAAATCAGTTTATAAGGAATGCCAGTCTATGTATAGAAGGTTTTTAGATGATATATGTACTTTATAGGTTAGCCCAGACAACAAAGTACAAGAATTTTTAAGTTTTTTTTAAATATTAGTACTTTCTTTTTACAATTCTCCCACAAAGTCTCCCAAGAAAGACTACAATATTTGGATATGTGGATATATAAAGAAAATAAAAAAAAATAACTCTATGGTATAGAGGAAAAGCACTTTTTTAAATTCATACCTGCACTTTATCAGTGCACATCCTTGGCATTATAAAAAGAATATAGTGAACGGTCAATTTGTAAGATCATGCAGGATGACCTCACTTGATAAAGATTTTAAAAAGGAGGTGCAGACCTTAGAGATAATGTTTAGGGCCAGGAAATATCTGGAGTTTATGACTGAAAAAAAGTAAGACGGAAGTATGGAATGGGAGAAAGGATAGGTTCAAGCCTATTCTAATGTTAACCTTGAAAATGATAGAATAAACAATATGAAGAAGAAAACTTTGGAATGGCACTGGTTTTGGAATATAATGCCAGTGCCAACATGATAAGAAAAGTCATGGAAATTGAATGGAAAAGGTTTACAAGTTTTATAGACTTAGACAAAATATCAAAGGACACCTTAAATAAATGTCTACAAAAATTCCCACAGCCTAAAGAAATTAATAGAAAATTATTATGGGCAAGAGAAAAAAAAGTATGAGAAGGAATGGGACATACAGTTGTGGACACTGTTCACAATGTACATATGTATATAATAAGAAAACATAGTTGTAGAAGGGAGGGATTTGGTAATAAAAGGAAAAGAATTTTACAAATACGATTCCAGTGGTGTAATATATTTAGCAGCATGTCAAATATGCTCCAGTTTTTACACTGGAAAAACTGAAAGGAAACTTATGAAAAGAATATATGAGCATTATTATGACATACACACTAAAAAAAAGAGACCAATGCTTTATACAAACACCAACAAATCTGTACAAATGCCCATTACTTATTTTTTTTTTTTGTTCTAGGAAGGGTTAATAAGGATATAAGAGGGGGGTTGTGGGGAAGAAAGTATTGAGTATAGGGAGCTATAGTGGCAAGTGACTTTACAAGCAAATGTATTACCAGGCTTGAATGAGAATATTTCCATAGCTCCCTTATTAAACTTAAGAGCTGGTAAATTGTAAATTATAATGAGTTTTCATAAGACATTTTAACTTTAGATGGTTTTACAAATGTTTTTTTCAAACACCTTCCTTTGACACACATCCCTGTGCTTCAGTTTATTCAAACAGATAAAATCTTTGTAAGAAAAGGGGAACATGAGTGGTTTTTATCATTTTGGAATGTGTCTGGAATACTAGCTTTTAGCCACAAGATGGAGTATTAAGATTATGAATAAACATGCCCAATGACTAGATATGATTTTAGGTTATTAATAAGTATTTTTTACAAGGAAAGGGATTATTTATTTACATTTATTTACAATTATTTAATGTTTTTAATTTGTTAAAAGTGATTTTTATCTATTTACTTGTATTCAAATAAAACATATATTTATTCATTTTTATCAAATTTTTAAAGAAGGGTTTTATAATTTTGCTTTGCTTAATTGCTTAATTGGTTGTTATATGTGCTAATGTATGATGATATATGTGCATTTTATGTTTTCAGTCTGCATCTGATGAAGTTTATGATGAATGAAAATGTATTGTATTTGTGAAGTGTTAATGTGCTTGTGGTTGAATAAATAACCTTCACTGTCACTTGGCTGGTGGTTTTCAGATCCCTTGGCACCTTTTGTAGTTTTTCAGTATTTCTTGTGTCTTGGTGGCATTTTTTAGATCTACTGTATAACCTGTTGCATCTCCTAACTTTCTTTCTCTGCTAGTAACTTCTGCTTAAACTAAATTAACCTCCTAAACCCTGAGCTCTACTACTATAACAATACTATAGCCCCCCTCCTTTCTCTCCCCTCCCATTCTCTACACTATTTATCTTTTTTCACCATACTTACTATCAATGTCTGTACATTTTCCTTTTTTTGAACAATTATCTTTTTGTTTTTGCTCTTATATGTAGTAAATTTAGACCACTGCTATCAGTGCAATTCTTAATGTTCATAATTTTTACTTTTGTTTTTCTCTTTATAATTTCATATTTGCATTGTTATTTTTAATATGACTTGTCCTGTATGTTTATCTTTGCTTATTTTTGCTGGGGCTCTTTCCCCTTAGGTCTCCACTGAAAATGGGTTGCTTACTATCAATGCAATGCAAATAGCTAATAACCTTTTCTTTTCTACAATTATTTTGTATTATGATTGTTATTTAATAATTGTAATTGTCACTTTATCTTTACTTATGTTTGCTCGGGCTTTTCCTTTTGGGTCTCCACTGAAAATGGGTTTGTTTGCAAACTCAGTTGGACTAACCTGATTAACAAATGTGAAATAAATAAAACAAATAAATATAAAAAATAAATACATAAATCTACCATATAAGGTTTATGATGCCAAAAAATTACTTTTTCCTTACTGGACTAGGCAAAATGTGGCCAATCTCCAGAAATCTCAAGGATTCTACCTCCTACAAACACACACACACACACACACACACACACACACACACACACACACACACACACAGACACACACACACACCTCTCTCTCTCTCTACATATGTGTCTATCTATATATATAAATATATATATATATAGAGAGAGAGATAAAGTTCTTTTGCAAAATGGTAAAAAATAATTGACATAAAGTTACAAAAATATTCCTATAAGAAAAAGTAAAGTTCATTACATATAATGCAGATGCAGCGTCACAATGTAAAGCTCAACTGATGAGGATTAAAACAACTTCATAAATATACAATGAATTTCAATATATACAGAAAACTGGGTTAATTAAGCCCAGTAGCTGAATCTCAGTGTCATTGACTCAAGAGCAGTAGTAAACATAATGAATATGAAATTAGATTTCTAATTTAGATCCAAATGCATTGTTAAAGAATTGCATTACTAATATTTTCAAGTGTAACAACAGTGAACTTCTATCATTTTAAGCATAGAAAACAAACTCATGAAAGGCAAAAACAGCTGCATATTCATTAAAGAGCACTGATCCTCACTTGTTTGCTATGATGCTGAAGAAAAATGTGGGTAATACACTAATTCTCCATTCTTTAAATAACAGTGTCCATCATGGTACTGCATTATAAAAATTGCAAGATGAAGTATGCAGATAATTTTGATACATTGAAAAGATTTTCAAAATGTCTAAGTAAATCTATTCATAGTTAATATATGATATATGATAATATGTGTTTTTGGTCAGCCATAGAATGTGTGCAATTGTATATATTAACGAAATTGTAAGAAACAGTTATAGGGACTAAACGATGATGCTATTTTACAATAGGGTGCTGTTTTTACTCTTTGTTTCTTCTTCTATGTAATACTTCAATAATTGAAAAAGTCAAGAAGTAAGGTTATGAGTTAATTTGCATATGGCAAGGACTGCCTTTTCCAGAGAAATGCATTTACCATGTGAAGTAGAGAATATTATCCCAGATAAGAATGGTGCAACTGTTTCAGCAAATTAGATCTCATAATAGGATACTACCAGAAAGAATTAAGTCATGAAAACATTCCTATGGTTAAAATACATAAAAACATAAACATCATTGCATAATCAGCAATTGACTTATACCTTAATGCTATATAACTGGTAAGCAATGGAAGATATGTGATATGAAGAATTTCACTAATTTACTCATTCATTTTTAAAATTTAATTTACTTAGCTGTCTTTATATATTTAAAGGATGAAGCTATATATTATATGAATAATATTGTAATTGTTTTTGTATATTTTATGGATGCAAATTCATTTAATTACATACAAATTCCAATTTTGTGTCTCAATTAGTTTTATTTGTATGTAATGCTAAATGGAACTGATCTAGGCTATACTAAACTAGGTAAACAATTAACGATGTACTATATACGACATACTATATACTAGATATACAAATGTATTGTCATATTATAGACATGTTTATTTCACTCTGCTATCTCAGTGCTGTTAATTATTTTCAGTTTAGGCCAGAGTTTACATGTAATAATTGCCTGTACAGGCAGTGCTTTGTTGATTTACTTTTTTCCCTTTTTCATGCCCTAAGGTTTTACTAATTACTACGTTCTGCATTGCTATTAAATCTTTCTACCCTTATTACTTTTAGTTTACTACTTTAATACTATATAGTTTAAGGTTCACTTTTGTAATTATGCTAGAAAGCACCCCTTGGTGCTTCCATGTAAACGCTATCAGTGCCAACTCTATAGATTGTTTTTGACCATGCTAAGGGGCTGGTACCCTCTCAGATCACCCTTGCCTAACTAGGGCTAACTTTGCTCCCCTACCCAACTCCTTTACTTTCCTAAGTCCAACCACTTCATACCTACAACCAAACATGCACATTATAGCCACCCATGTTTGCTCATCCCTCTTATACACAGATATATTACCTTGCAGCATCTTTCTTTTGGTCCTTCCCTATTCAATCTAGTTTTTTCGCCTCCTCTACTATTCCATCCATCCACCTCTATTTAAACAGCAATATACTAACTTCTTCTGCTGCTCACCCCTTATTAAATTCCTCAAACCTGCTTTTCTCTACTATAACTACATTATGCTGCCTTTTTGCTTACTACATCTACTTCAAGTATCTATTCTTACCACGCCACATCTTATCACACTCTCTTATTGCCCAGCCTCATTGTCACCTCCAGAGGCACTACACCATAATCCTAAATCATCCCCCTCTTACCATGCTATAGCACCTAGCCTATACTCTATCATATCCCATAATTTCT
This sequence comes from Protopterus annectens, assembly GCF_019279795.1. Classification (NCBI taxonomy): domain Eukaryota; kingdom Metazoa; phylum Chordata; order Ceratodontiformes; family Protopteridae; genus Protopterus; species Protopterus annectens. The sequence continues at coordinate 431,975,827 of NC_056735.1, forward strand.
TTAATTACAGATACACCAAAGAAGAACTCGCACAATGCACAGATAATTTAAAGGTGAAAACTAAGCATAAAAAATGATTTCACTACACATATCTCTCATCTAAGCTTGCTCTTGATGACAATATATATCTTAATCCTGAATCCTGTCTGTGCACTACCAACCCATATACCTCAGTTGCCCCCAGTATTCCTCTTCCACTCAACCAAGGTAATAGTCTACTTTTTATGAGCATCTACAATAGACTATCACAGTTACATGCCTAAATAGCCTCATGCACACATGACAATAATAGCCACAGAAACATGGCTAAAATGAGATACTAGAGCAGGAAATTTTCAGCCAGACTACGACATCATTAGAAATGATACATAGCATAAGAGATGTGTCGTGACTATGACATACAATAAGCATCTTGAAATCACTTCCTATCATCACACACCCTGACTTTCCTGCTGTAATAAATATCTCTCTCCTTCAAATCAACAAAAACAAGAGCATATGCATCACCACCATCAATATCAGACCTGGAAACAATATCCCATTACTAGAAAAAATCCTGTATTGGATCTCTTGTAGTATCAACAATGAAACCATCATCATAGATGATATAAATAAAGACTATCTACCTATCGACTCTGTCTCTCCCACTCTCTCCATCAATCTGTTTGGTTTTACCCAAATTTTCACTACTGCTATTTGAATAGATAAATGCAGTAATAGGGAGTCTACATTACACTAGACCTCACCACCACTCATAATAAAATAAAGACTGCTGGCTGCCTTCCTGACACCAGCAGTGACCATCTACTGCCCTTTGCTGTGAGACAATCTAATCATGCATGTAAACACATATATATATATATATATATATATATATATATATATATATATATATATATATATATATATAATAATGTGCATATGCCCTCCTGCATCAGTAATGATGCCTTCATTAGTTTCTTCAAGAAATACAAAAGGGATATTCTAAAATGGTTACCCCTAGATCATGCCATAACTCAGTTTAACAACACATTCCTTAAGATACTAAAGAACTAGTTATCAGATTAAAATGAATCAAATCAGGCCACACTTTATAAGTCACAAGAGAAACTATGTAACTCATGCTAAACAGATATAAAGCTTGTAAAACATGTACTACTGACAGAGCACCCACAGAAATGACAATATTTTAGACAGCTTGAGAACCTTTCTAAACAACAACAAAAAAGTCATATCAAACAAAACAAAATACTTTTCCAAGCTCAAAGACAATCACCAGTAGAACCAGAAGCTTTCCTAGAATGCAATCAAAAGATTATTATACCTAGGCCGAACTACAACTCTTTCAGCAATGACCACCAACAACTCAGTTCATATAGCTACCCAAGTCAACATACATTTCATACATTCTGTCCTCTACTTATTTAAAAACAAACTACCTACCAGTGTCACTGTCCCAAACAGTGATAATCACCACCAAAATCCTTTTTACCTCCAACCAGTATCAATCTGTTCTATCAAAACACAACTTCTAAAAGTAAAAAATTCTACACCAGCTGCTGTCAGATTGTCATTATCTCAGAATCACTGCAGATGCCATAGTATACCCCGTATCTATACTATAAAACGGATCAAGTACAGAAAGCTACGTCCCTGCTATGTGGAAAAAAATCCCATATTGTGCCTCTGCTAAAGGAAGAATATCCACCAACTCCCCTGTTTCTGACCTATAACCATTTACCTTCATTCTCCAAAATATTAGAAAAATGCATCCATTCCCTATTCTTATTCCATCTTCACAATAGCAAATCCCTCTCCAAGACACAACATGTTCAGCTTTTAATGAAATCATAAACTGTAACAGAAACACTGACAGCCTAGTATTCTGCCTCTTCTTAGACATGTCAAAAGCATTTGACACAGTTTCACACCAACACCTGTTCCATAAACTATTCTCCCTAGGGCTCTCCCATTCATCCCTTATGTGGTTCCACAACTATTTCACTAACAGACTTCAAGGTTTAAAATGGAAATGAGAATTATCCTCCTTCTTGTCTGTCTCTATTGACATACACAGGGATGTATTCTAGGCCTTTTATTATTCAGTATATTCACTAATAATCTTTACAAATCTAACAGAGAAGCCTCCATAGTCCAATAAGCAAACATTGCCCTGCTCTTATGCTCTCTACCAAGTCTACTGCTTCTACACAAGATGACCCAGGAGTCTTTTTCCTCATTTGCAGCCTAGCTAGATGACCACCTACTACTTTTAAATGCTAAAAAAAATGCATGCTGTCTTTACCCAAATCTCTGTCAGTATAGAAACAATCCTTCAAAATCACATCAGCAAATGATGCCTCAGTTGCAACAGTTTCCAAATCAAAGCTTCTTGGTGTCTTAACTGATGACAACTTAAGATGACCTTGCAACTCCCACACTAATATCACCCACTCCATCCAATCACTACCTTTCTTTCCACTCCACTAACTACCTTGATTATAGCAAGCTCAGATGCTCATAAGCCTAGTACGTATTATACAGCAGGAACTTCTTATTGTAACATTTGTTAATGTCTGTTGTGTACTTCACAGATAAAGATTCTAGTTGTCGACTGATATACTATGTTCTTCATCTGTAAATATGTTGTAAGTAATTGCTATGTAATTTGTTAATCGGTATGTAATCCAATGTAAATATTGTCTGTTTATTTTAACTGTGGAGCTTTTCTCCCTGCGCCTCCGCTGAAAATGGACCTACGTCCAGTTGGACACTCCCGGTCAACAAATATAAATAAATAAATACATAAATAAATAAATAAAATCTGATCAACACATCACTCAAGCCATCAAGAAAACGCACCAAAAGTTGGGCTTCCTCTACAGAAACAATCCCTTTCTCACTGACTACAGTATGAATTCTTTAGCAACATCATATCTTCCTCCTTTATTTTCTTTGTAGCCCCCATCATGACTAACCTTCACTCTACCTTAAAAATAAGCTGTAGGTTTGGTACAATAAAATAATTAAGTTTGCATCCAACTTACCAAACAGTTCACACCACTACCTAGCACAGAAACACCCACATTAGCTTAAACTACCTAATTATCTTACCTACTTCCATCTGTTTAGTTCCTGCAAAATAATACACAAACCAACACATGCCACTCGCTACAAAAATCATCAAATACTACTTCTCTCCTAGGCATTTCAGCTCACTGAAAAACCATCCTGACAAGGGCTAAGTCTCAAAATAGTGTAGGTAAGTCACCTTAGTCAACATATGTTACTATGCACTGGAGCTCCATCCCACTCACCTACCCTAAAACAAGGCACCATTACCCCATGTTTCAAATGCAACCTAAAATAACAACTAACTTCATCTCGGCTATGCTTATGCTCCTCTCCTGATAGAATCCACCTTTATTTCTGTTTCTCTTCCATTGTCAGTCGCTCTATCAAACATCCTGACTCTTTCACCTTTTTTATCCCTGTCTTTTTCTCTTTCATCCCCCATTACTTCTCTGCAAACTAATGTATATTCGTAATCCTCTCATATTAATGCCTCTTCTTAAATACCTTGCCTATCTACTATTATCTTAACTTCTCCACCATCAGAACATTTTCTAGTTATGATTTTTCCTCATTATTCCTGTGTATACCCTTCCTCCTCCTTTATTTTGTGTCCCTGCTCTTAGTGACATCCTGCCTTATCAATGACAATATACATATACATATACATATATGGATTCACTTCATAACACTGAATGCTCAAAACACTGAAACCAAAACAGTGCAACTTCAAAATCTTGAAAACTCAAAACACTGAAAACACATATCATACATATACTGAATTTAAACTACATAAATCATAGCACTTTCCACCAAGTGTAAGCAGGGGGGTAAGTTCCCCTGCACCCCCACACCCCCTGCTATATATATATATATATATATATATATATATATATATATATATATATATATATATATATATCAACTCCAAGATTGCACTTCACTACACTAAGTGCAATCTTGGAGTTTATATATTTAAGTAGCAGGGGGTGTGGGGGTGCAGCCCCCACATGGGGGGTGCAGGGGGCTTGCCCCCCTTTTTACACTTGGTGGAAAGTGCTATGATTTATGTTGTTTAAACTCAGTATATGTATGATATGTGTTTTCAGTGTTTTGAGTTTTCAGTGATTTGAAGTTTCAGTCTTTTGGTCTTCTATATTATAAAGTTTTCTCATTTTCAGTGTTTTGAGTTTTCAGTGTTATGAAGTGAATCCACATATACATATACTGAACCTGTGTGCATTATCATTGCTCTTATATCTCCAGCTATTACATGTTGGGATGTCTTTGACTTATGTAAAATAATAAAACTTCTGAAGTATATGATAAATGCCTTTACTAGTTGTCTTAATACTACTTGAAGATTAATGCCTTAAATGTTTGATTTTTTATTATTGTTCATTGTAAATATGTATTTTTTTGTGGAGCTTTTCTATGTGGGCCACAAGTGAAAATGGAACTTGAGCCCAATTGGGCTTTCCTGGTAAGCAAAACACAATAAATGAATCAATATGCTGAAAAGTATGGGGCCTAGTAGAGATCTTTGAGAGACACCAATAGTTACAGGCAAGGAGGTGAAGAAATCGTTTTTCCATTTCAGAGTTTGTTCTCTGAGAGGTAGTTATGAAACTGCTCCATTGAAGAGCTGGTGAGCCCTAAGGATGACAGCTTATTTAAGAGTCTCTGTTGGGAGACAGTATCAGAAGCTTTGGATATGCCCAGAAAGATGGTGGAGACTTAAGTGTCTGGCATTTCTATAGGCACTGACAGTCTTAACAAAGTTCAGCAAAGCAGTACTTGTGTGTTGAAGACAGAAGCTGGTTACCTATTAGATTGTTGAAAAGTTATGTATGAACACATTTGTCTAATATTTTTGATAGGGGTGATAATATAGTTTGAAAGATTTGTCTTGATTCCACCCTTGTAAAGTGGAATGAGAAATTATTATTTCACTTGCATGTGGACTTAATTTTCATATATGGATTGATTTATCAGAAATAAAATTGGATATGCAACAGCCTCATTTGTTATTTCAAGAGTTTTGCAGGTAGACTGGTAGTAGCATGTTTTAGTAGGCCTTAATTTTTTTAGGTATTTTGGATAGTAGCTATGAGAATCATTTGGAAGGAGAAATGTTAATAGACATTATTTCAGGATGGGCATCAAGACCTTAATTAGTCACCTAGTTGGTTAATGACTACAGTCTCTATAAAGTGTGTATTGAATTGGTTGGCTATGGTATGATTTTGTTTCTGTGTATTTGGAGTTTGTTCACTGTATAGCCTCTCCTGGATTTAACAGTTTATTAATTCCAGCCCACAACAGTTTTAGATTATTAGTGGATATGTTTTGATTGGTTAAGTAATATGCTTTCTTATCTTTTGTGATAAGTTATTTTGTTAGGTTTCTTAGTTGCCTATATGCTAGTAAAGTGAAAGATGTTTTATTTTCTGTCCAGAACTCCGATGCTTTGTCTCTTTGTGTCTTGAGTTGTCTAGTCGCTAAGGATAGCCATGGAGCAGAGTTGGCTTTGACTCTATTTATTTTGATGGGCCTATTGTGTTTAGAATGCCTAGGAAGCTTTTATTAAAGTCTGACACAGAATAATCTATGGGGAAAGTCTTTAGTCTTAACATATTCTACCAACTATATTACTCAAACATAAAGCATCCCTACAACTTAACATAGTAACCCTCCCACCATACCTATTACCCACAGAGCACAATCATAAAGTTTTCCTTATAAACAAACACATTCAAAAACTGAGAAAACTAATAATCTCATGCATATCAAAACTAGCCCTAAGTGGAGACATCCACCCCAACCCTGTCCCTACCATCTCCAACCCCAGTCCTCATAATCAGACTAGAAACCACAACTTCTCCCATATTACAGCCAATAGAAAGCCAAGTGACTTCCTTCTACTAAGCCTAAATATTAGAAGTATAACCAACAAAGTCCATGAACTCCATGCCACCATAGACTCCCCAGATATAGTCGTCCTGACAGAAACCTGACTAAAACCTCACATTATCAGTGAGCAAATACTCCCTACAGGTTATGGCATACTAAGAGTAGACGGGCTAAACAAAAAAGGAGGTGGTGTAGCTATAATATTTAAACAGCATCTAAACATCCAGATCTTAAAATCATCAGCTCCCCAAATAGGCAATGAAGAAATAATATATACCAACCTCAAAATTAACCAAAACAAAACCATCAACATAACTAGATGCTACTTCCCACCTGGCCAAAACATCTCTCCACTAGAAAACCTCCTCAGCTGGTCTACCCACCATCTCCCCCAAGATACTATCATCTTAGGTGATTTCAATATTGACTGGCAATCCTGTTCTGGCAACAATCCAACCCATCATGTACACCTTCATGGCTTCACCCAACTAGTCCAGTCATCAACCAGGATAAATAAAAACTCCAGCAAGCACAATACCCTGGATTGGATACTAGTCAGTAAGAGCCCCCAGTCATATATAACAGGCTGCTTATCAGATAGCCTCAGTGATCACTCCCCAACATTCCTACTCAAAAAATACCTATACCAAGCTAAACTTGTCATCTACCGTCAGATACGTAAAAAACTAAACTTTAACCCACTCACATTCATCTCATCCCTCAAAGAATGTAACTGGCATCCTCTAAAGTACCTCAGTCCAGATGACGCAGTTGAATTTTTTAATACTACCTTCCTGAACATCCTTAATTACCATGCGCCCATAAGATTTTCCAGAGCCAAAGCACAACCCTCCCCATGGGTACAGAAAACCACTAAGTCAGAAATGAAAAACAGGGATAAAGCCTGGGAGCATTGGCGCAAAAACAAAACCCCCTCAGCTAGATAGAAATTCCTAGAACAACGCAATAGAGTCAAAAAGCTAATAAAACAGGACAAATTCCAGTACTACCAGTCTGCCCTAGACTCCTCACAACACAGCCCCAAACAATTCTGGTCCTCCATAAACTCCATCCTCCACCCAGGTAAAGTCAGTACCCCTCCTCCTAACATTCCTCACTCCTCAAAAAATATTGCTACCTCATTCAACACACACTTCACCCAAACCATACGATCACTAGCTAAACAACACAACCCCCCTCCCCTCCAACCCACACCTTCAACTAGTAATCTCCCCACTGCCTTCTCTTTTTCTCCTGTACCAACCTCCAACATAAAAAAAACTCTTAACTAAACTTAAACCCACCAAATTAGCAGTAGACAACCTCCCAAGTGAATACCTACAAATCGCAGCTGATGCTCTGGCCTACCCAGTATCCATCTTGATTAACCGATCTCTGTCAGAAAGTTACGTTCCCACACTGTGGAAAGTATCACATATAATTCCCCTCCACAAAGGCGGACCCTTTGCAGAACTAACCAATTACCACCCCATAGCTATTCTCTCTCCACTCTCCAAAATACTAGAGAGATGCATACACTCTCAGGTCTCAGACTACCTCCTTACTAACAACCTCCTTTCCAGTACTCAGCATGGTTTCTGACCAAACCATAGCACCACCACTGCCTTACTCTCCTTTACTAATACTATCCTTCAGCACAAAAACAATGGCTATCTCTCCTCTGCTACTTTCCTAGACCTATCTAAAGCATTTGACATGGTTCCTCACAAAAAACTTATCTCTGTCCTCAATAACCTATCCTTCTCACAATCCGTCACCAACTGGTTTCAGTGTTACCTGTCTGACTGCCAACAATCCGTTGTATGGCAGAATGACATATCTCCCGAACTACATGTCTCCATAGGGGTTCCCAAAGTATCCATCCTTGGACCCCTACTCTTCTCTGTTTACACCAATAATCTAGCCTCTGCCACCAAACATGGCACACTCATACAATACGCAGATGACTCGACCATCATCTGCTCAGCCCAGTCCCTACCCAAACTGCAAAAAGTCACACAGGAAGCCTTTTCCTCTGTTGAAACATGGTTATCCGATGCCCAATTAATACTCAACCCAAACAAAACTAAACTACTCATCTTCCAACCCACCAAACATACTCAAAACAACTCTCACTTTAACATCACAGCAAAAGACAACACCACAATATACCCAACTGAACAAACCAAATTGCTAGGAGTGGAAATAGACAATAAACTAAAATTTGACATTCACATATCCATGACTATAAAAAAAGTCCACAAAAACCTAGGAGCATTATACAGAAATAAGCAACTTCTCACCAAAGCAGCAAAGATTTCAATAGCAAATTCCCACCTTATCTCCACCCTACTTTATGCCTCTCCAATATATACCAACCTAAGGCAATGTGATCTAAACAAGCTAGAGACTTGCTACAATAAAATCACCAAATTCACCACAGGGGCATCCTACCATAGTCACCACTGTCTCTTACTTGCTGAACTGGGCTGGCTTGAACTCCCTCACCTCCTTCAGTGGTATCAACTCTCACTTGCCCACAAACTAGTAAACCATCCACTAAATGTCCCATCCCTCCAGATTCTACTCCAACCCTATCGCACCACCAGACCACTAAGATCCAGCAACAAAAATCACTTGCAGATCACTAAAGCCAATAACTCTGCTGGTGAAGCACTATTCTCTTGCACCATGGACAAATTATGGAACTCACTCCCACCCACGATTACTTCCGTACCATCATGCACCCACTTTAAAACTTTACTAAAAGCGCACCTAAAAACATGCTGGCTATGCCCTTGCAACTCCCACTCTAATATCATCCACTCCATCCAACCACTACCTTTCTTTCCACTCCACTAACTACCTTGATTATACCAAGCTCAGATGCTCATAAGCCTAGTACTTATTATACAGCAGGAACTTCACATTTAACATTTGTTAATGTCTGTTATGTACTTCACAGATAAAGATTCTAGTTGTCTATTGATGTACTATGTTCTTCATCTGTAAATATGTTGTAAGTAATTGCTATGTTAAATTGTTAATCGCTATGTAATCCAATGTAACTACTGTCTCTTTATTTTACTGTGGAGCTTTTCTCCCCGGGCCTCCACTGAAAATGGACCTACATCCAGTCGGACACTCCCGGTCAACAAATTTAAATAAATAAATAAATAAATAAAATAAATTAGTGACTCCCAGGTAAGGAGATACAGTGTATTAACAAAAGTGTCTTCATGAAAAGTAGTAAGTTTTCTGATCAGGCTGTAATGATGAATTCTGGGAATGTTACTTTGTTATCTTATGATGTCGATTGGTAAGTGATCATTAACACTATCTAACAGCATTGCTTGGGATGATATTTTATTTGGAGAGGATATTAGCATTCAGTCAATGGCTGACTGACTGCTTGTGGCTTTGTTATATCTAGTTCATGTGGTTATATGTTGGTTGAATTAGTACAGATTTATAAAATTGCTTGTATTTTCTGATTGCATGGCTTACCATTTTATATTAACATCACACAGTATTACAGGGGGAATTCAATAAAGCCTAGACAATTTTATTTTCATGTAGTCATCATGCATGATTCTTACATAGGCACAAACATTTGTAGATTCAGTAAGCATTGCTTCGGGGCATCCATGGATGTGCAAACATGGAAACGTCCGTGGCATACAAATGGCCACATAAGCAGGTGAATTTCATGCAAATGAGGCAGGTAGAGTGATCCAACATGCAAAAAGGCATCTGTTCAGAGCTTGTGTTACTGTCCATAGTATATGTAAAAAAATTCCATGTATAGAAGTATAGACAGATGAAAGGGCATGTAAAGCTGTAGAAATGTGAGCAGAAATTTCCAGAAAATGTAAAATAACACACACATATGAGCAAAACTATTAGTCTGTATGTCAGAAAAATTAAAGGGAATAAGTTAAATTAATATATTTTTTTAAATAATCTCTGCATGTTTGAGCAATGTGCCCCAGTGCACAAACGCCCCATTTGGTATGTAGCTCTCAAGACATCTGCAACAACTGGAAAGGCCGCAGAAATACCTCACTAAAAGAATCACAGACCTAAAGCAGATGCCCTATGCTGACCGTCTAAAAAAACTCCACCTATACTCTGTCACATATCGTCTACTCAAGAGGCAATCTCTGCTTAACATACAAGGCCATGTCAAACCCAGAGCTGTTGGACATGCTACATTTAAAGAAATCCCAATTCCTCAGAGACACATGCTCCAGGGATCTAAACATTGACATCACAATGAACAAAACATGCTGGAGGGATAGGTTCCTGGCCCAGAGACTCCCCAGACTCTGGAATAGACTGCCCATACATGCCCATACATGTCAAGCAGAACGACTCTTTGGCCCTCTTCAAAAGGAACCTTATATATATATATATATATATACCTATATATATCGTAGACACACACAGCCACATTTCTATATACATCCCTGTTATATACATAAACTTGTGTGGATGTCTGTATTGTCCTACATACTCTGATAATGGTGAGTAAAGTTTCACTATCACACATCTATAATTTTGTTCAAATGATCCAAAGTAAGGCCTCAACAGTACATAATGTAATTACCTACTGATCCCTGTACCTGCTGGATGTCACCACATGTGCAGCAACAGATGAGCAGGTGGTGTAATATAGAATGTTGTCTACACACGCTTGGACAGGTGACATTGTGCTTGCCCACATTTATTTTTATTTTTATTTTATTTTATTTTACATTTGTTGACTGGGCTAGTATAACTGGATATATGTCCATTTTCAGTAGATGCCTGGGGAGAAAAGCTCCACATAAAAACAAAAACAAACAGAACATTACAACTTCAGTTATATTTCACTTGTCAGTCAAAACAGTTGTTTACATGGTAACTTAGCAATCATGATAGATAAAAATAAAACAAAATAGAAAAACATTTTTATTTTTTATTTTTTGGACCAAATAATGCTTGCCCATCCAAATGCAAACAGCCATATATGGCCAAACTGGTAACTGTAGCCACATAGCTAAGATAAAGAACAGTTATTTGACTGCTATGTTACTAGATGCAGATAGCAGGATAAAGCAGTTTCACTATGCACACACAAATGCTATTCAACACAAGCCTAGTTTGTGTAATTCACAAGTAGTTTCCTGCAGTCACGTCAAAAGAAGACATCAGCCATGGCGCTTGTGATAAGTATTGTGATTTATAGTGTGTAAGCACAGTTAGGTAAGAGTTCTAGTCTCACAACAGGCTACTTGGTGTGTGTGTGTGTGTGTGTGTGTGTGTGTGTGTGTGTGTGTGTGTGTGTGTGTGTGTGTGTGTGTGTGTGTGTGTGTGTGTGCACGTGTTCCCCTGCAAAACAGCTAAGAATCCCTCATTGACTATGAAACTGCAGTAGTTTTGCACTTTTTGGCCCTGTAAGCTGCTACCATTTTCCAAACTGCTCTCTTCTACAAGGCCTGCTGATGGCATCGACCTTAAGACTACTAGCTTCCATTGTAACATCAGACTTAAGCTGTGGCATGTGCGATATATAGTGTGATCTATAGGGTGTAAGAGTGGTTAGGTAGGGTTCTAATCTCACTCCAGGGTTCTGTGTGTGTGTGTGTGTGTGTGTGTGTGTGTGTGTGTGTGTGTGTGTGTGTGTGTGTGTGTGTGTGTGTGTGTGTGTGCATCTCCATATAACATAAGTATGCTTACTTCAGTAACTTAAAAAGAGGTAGGGTTTTCCAGTATTTTGGTTGCAGCAGCTGATGTGGGCCTCCAAATGCCTGACCACAACTAGGTCTGCAGATGTCATCAAGCATGAGATGTCCTAAACTGATAGCAATAGCAGACTTGAGATGTAGCACGTGAGTCATGTACTGTGAACTATAGTGTGTAATATTAAATAGGTAAAGTGTTTTAATCTACATACAACCAACTTACAGTGTGTGTGTGTGTGTGTGTGTGTGTGTGTGTGTGTGTGTGTGTGTGTGTGTGTGTGTGTGTGTGTGTGTGTGTGTGTGTGTGTGTGTGTGTGTGTGTGTGTGTGTGTGTGTGTGTGTGTGTGTGTGTGTGTGTGTGTGTGTGTGCTGTGTTGTGTTCTGCAAATGATTACTGGAAGTTGTGCTATCCTCAATGTAACCAGGTTTGCATGTGTGTCTGTTACATTATATTATATCAGCTTATGGAATCAAAGGATCTTTGAACTTTAGTAGCATAATGACCCTACAGCCCTCACAAGCCTAGCCAATATTATATCCTTATTTACATGATAAGCACATATCGCTGTGTCCATGAGGGACACAGGTAGAAGCCCTGTAGGGAAATGAGAGCCACCCAGCCAATCATACGGATGGCATCTGACAAGGTCCACTGAGGTCCTCTGTTTGCCATTAGGCAAGATTCTGTTTCAAAGGTGTGTTAAATTCTGATAGACAGATCTCTCCCACCAGCATGTATTAGTAACGTCACATACCAGGTTAATGTCCTTAGAGTGAGTAATCCATGTATCATGCTACCTACAGATATACAGCATTTCCAAACAAGCAGAGTCACACATTGCCCCATATGCAAGGCAGAGATCACCTCTGAGTAGTATATATGCCACAGGCTACAATGACCACTGATTTCAGATGAAGCCCATTGAACAGATACTGTAGATGTGAAGTTCCCTTGTGAGGGACCATTGTGTCATGTGCAATTGCTAGTAGTGCTTGGAAAAGTACAGTACCAAATGACCATTACACTCAAGTATTGGCATGCTGAGGGAAGAGTATGTGGATGTTACAAGTAAATCAATTTCAGGTGACTGTGCCTTCAGTTATGACGATTGCAATCATACCACTAGGGAGACATGGTGATCTGAGGTACATTAGGTGTAAACCTGTCTGGCCAGGCCTGTTTGCCCAGGTCTATCACTCTTGAGTATGTACATCATATGTTGCAACTGATGTGCTACTTACCAGGAATGAAGGTATTACCAATGGAAATTATATTAGATATATATTTGCATGGAGTTTATGGCCAGTAGTATGTCAACAGGCATTTGTTCATCATTATCCTCTTGTAGCTGTAGAATACTGACATAACTCACACAGTCTATGACTGCTCAGTTTGCAGGCATCAGCCAACATTGGCAGCCACAGACAGTTAGTATTCACTTGTATCCTGGTTAAATGGATCCCAAGCAGTACAGGACCCAGGACTGAGCCCTGTTGAACACTGCTGCTTACAGATTGGCTACTGGAGGCATATTTCCCTATGGTGAGTATTTGTACCATCACTGAGCCACATAATGACCTCTATAATGATATTACAGTGGATGCTTAAGTGGGCGCTTTTGTCAATGATGCCTAAGTGGAGAATAGAATCACATGGCTTGGCTTGGCTACATCCAGGGTGCTGTTTGCTCTGAAGTTCCCTCACCCAGGTCCTTGGTCACTGCCTTGGACAAGTCCACCGTATTTAATAGCCATGATCTCCCTGTCAGAGATCCAAACTGTGTACAGTCAACTGTTTGTAGATCACATATATGTTTGCTGATCAGCTCCATGATGATTTTCCCCACAGGCGTACAGATATGACTACTCAGGAAAATAGGTCTATAGTTTCAGAAGTTGGTGGGTGCACCACCTCTGTGCAAGGGGATAACAGTTGCCGTTGTCCAGTCAGCTGGTGTTATTAATCCTTGGTGCATCCCATGTAGGACGTAGCCTAGGATGTTAGCATGTCCAATAGATGCTGTGTATCCCCCATAGAGAGGACAGTTATGACCTACTCTGTAGATATGGAAAGTATGGGACAGGTTGTATGCGGCACATGTGGTGGGGACATGGGAGTGAAGTTGATGCAGAACCTGTGGGACAACAGGTTAGCTATGAGTAGAGACCCATTTTATGTGGTATCATTACGTATGAGTTCACCAACAATCTGGACCTGACGTCTGAGGTTACACATGTAAGTACACTGTGCATTTTGGTTCTGCTTTGTGGGGGAGGCTAATTTTGTCACATACTGTTTCTACACAATGTCACACAAACACTATGTGTTTGTTTTGGCTGAGGAGGTTGTGCCTCCATTTCAGGGGGCACCCTCACCCTAACTGTCACACAGCAATGTCCACCTCTTATTGTATAGCCTGCTAATGGCAGTTGTCCATCACCCAAGTTTGCTGTGCCATGAGGAGCTCATGTTCCTCCAGTCAGGTACAGCAGAGTCTATGCAGTTGCACTGCAGCTTACATAATGCATAGGTGTACAGCTCTGCATATTTGTCTCTCCCATCTGAGGGGGGAGGTGCAGTCATGCTATGTGAAATATTCCATAGGGAGTAATACATTGCTTTTTTAAAGTATATTTCTGCATTTTCTGCATGGGGGTTAGGTCTGATAGTTTTAATGAGACTGATTTGCCTTCAGATCTCAACAGGGAGGACATTACAGTGGTGGGCTGCAGTGGTTACCCATATTGGGAAATACATGAAGCACTACATCACCTCCCCTTGTGGGGATGCCATGGCTCTGGTCCAGGTCATTTTAGTTAAGGACATGGACTAGTCTTTAGGCAAGTGAGCTTCAGCATGACTAGCCAGCACAGTTGGTGGTTACTTAATGTCACCTCAAGCCATGGTGTACTGATATATCTCGACGGACACAAATACATTCAAATAAGTACAATGAGTGTCTGGATTCATGGAGCTTCTCCTGTGGCTGGCAATAGCTTAACTATGTGCGCTTCCAGCAGTGAATAGCACCTGCAGTGTTTCTGGGAAAGCATAGTGCTTCACTAAATCTGGATTTGTATCTGTCCTTCATGAATATGTATATAGCTCCTGCATTATCTTGTACACTGTCAGTTTGAGGTCTGAGCATGTGGAAGGATGTGTAGTCTAGTATGGCTGTGGTGCTCTCCACAGCCATGAACCATGTGTCGTTGACTGCACAAATGTCTGCATATTTCAAGGTGGGTCACCTTCCACAGACTGGGGATTAGAGTTTCCTTTCTCAGCATGTAGCAGCATAACCATGATGCTCTATGAAGAGGGTGTTCTCACTGGAATGTTTTCCCTCCAGATAGTGCCTAAAAGATGCATTGTGGGGGTGTCAGCAGCCTTGGACAGTACTCAAAATATCAGGGGTGAGAGATGAAGACCATCTCTGGCAATGCGTTGACATCTGTTGATCAAGTCATACCAGGCAGACATGTAGTGGATCCCCTTACAATGACACCACACACTAAGGCAATTATTGAAGTCCCTCATTTTCTGTGCGCATTGAGCCATCATCCTAAATGAGGGTCAAATGCAGCTGAAAGCTATGGGCATACCCACGAGGCACACAGAGTGTGTAAGCTCAGTCATGTGTCTGCATACAGTCTGGTGACATATGTCCCTAGTCATACATACCCACTGGAAATATGATGTCATCATTACATCACCTGATATTCCTTGATTTGCGGCAATGTGCAGCATGGCATATCGTGTTATCCCACAGACAGCTAACTGTGTTTCCCATACATAGCCTGCTGACAGAGACATCAATACATCAATACATCCCAAGATGTACTCATCTATGAATAATAGGTTTGTTTTTGTGTTGTGCATCAGGTGTGTGACCAGTGAGGCAGTGGTGCATGCACTATTATGTGTACTGTACTCTCCAGAGGTAGGATTTTCTGAGGTATCTGTTGTTTGGGAATGTGTCTGGTAAGAAGCTGCATACATGCAGGTGTGTGTGATCTGAGTGTGGGTGCTGCATGCTTCAGACTACCTTCTTTCCACTGCATCACAGAACCGATCCAGGGTATCACCAATGCGGTGGAGGCAGTGAAGGATGTCAGACTGGCTGCATCCATAACCCTGAGCATTTATCTAAAGTTTGCAGTAATAATGAGGGCAGAAGAGGGATATAAACCATTGGGAGAGATTTAGCCCCTGAAACCCCCAACTGTGCCTCACTTTGGTCACTAATATTATCAGCCTCTGAAGAGACACTGACATCAGTTTGTGTAGGGGAGTGAGACCAAACCCCCCCCCCATTCACCTGTGTTAAGAATGGGAAAAGCAGTACATTAATACCTGTAATATTAAGCTCTGCAGTACTATGCTGCAATACATGTACATAGGTTCATAGGTGTGTACTAGGCTAATGGCCCTGGGGCCTTTACAAGCCTAGCCATAGGATTACCCTGGCATAGAGCCACCTGACCTTAGTTCCCAGTGCCTCTGTTGAGTAGAGACACTGGAGTTATCCCTGGGGTGAATTTTCTGTTCCTCATACACTCATCAATATTTCTCTTGAAAAGGGTCAGTCAGGTGCTCTGCTTGACATGTATGGGAAGTCTGTTCCATAGCATGGGCAGTCTCTGGGTTATGAACCTGTCACTCGAGCATGTTCTGTTAATTGTGGTAATGAGGTTGAGGTCTCTGGAGTGTGTGGTGTGGAGGGATTAGGTTCATAGGTTCATACTAGGCTATCTGCCCTAGGGCATTTATAAGCCTAGCCAGAATGTGTTTGGCTTTTGCCACCCATTTTAAATTTATTTTGCTATGCCCTTTTTTGAGGTTAGTATACTGTGCCTCTGTCTAGCAGTGACACAGAAGTGATACCCGGGGTAAACCTATGATCTCCCATCCACTCATCAAGATTCCTCTGGAAGAGAGTCAATGAGGAACTCTGCCTAACCTGGACTGGGATTTTATTCAAGAGTGAAGGGAGCCTCTGGGTTATGAATCTGTCCCTCCAGCATGTCCTATTTATTTCAGTGCTGAGGTTCAAGTCTCTCGAGCGCGTAGCTCGATGGGATTTGGATTTTCTGAGGTGCAGCATGTCCATTAATTCCGGGTTGGACATGGCTTTATACATCAGGCACAGATCGCCTCTGAACAGGCGGTATGCCACTGAGTAGAGCTGGAGTTTCTTTAACCGGGCAGCATATGGCATCTGTTTGAGCCCTTTGATCCTCTTGGTGAGGTACTTTTGGGGTCTTTCCAGTTGCTGCAGGTGTCTGGTAAGGTACATCCCAAAAGGGGCATTGTACTCAATTATGGGCCTGATGAGGGATGAGTAAAGAGGCACGATGACCTCCCCTGATCTAGATGTGAATCCCTTCATGATTAGGTAGGCTATATAAAATGTTTTTCTAACCACTTTGGCCACGTGGTTGTCAAATGAGAGATTGCTATCAACTTGGGTCCCCAGGTCCCTAATTACTTCTTCTGTACTTAATGGATTACCACTTAAGTGGTAATTTGTGGGGACTTTGTTTTTGCCAAAGGGGATGACTATACACTTTTTGGCATTTAGCTTGAGGCCATGACTCTGGCACCAGTTGTCTGTTTCTATGAGGCCCTTTTGGAGGATGCTTGTGTCGGCTGGAGAGTCGATTATGGTGCCCAGTTTGCAGTCATCTGCGAACTTGCTCAGCCACAGTCCTTCTGTGTTGGCCTGTACCTCCGAGAAATATATACCGAACAAGAGAGGTCCCAGGACTGAGCCTTGTGGGACACCACTTGCAACTGGTTTGGAGTCTGACATGGCTCCAGCAATTCTAACCATGTGGGTTCTGTCCTTGAGCCAGTTTGCAATCCATCTAGTGACATAAGGGTTTATATTTAAGCTGGTGAGCTTATCTATAATGCCCAAGTGGGGAATTGTATCGAAGGCTTTTGCGAGGTCCAGGAAGGCTGTGTGGACCACCTTCCCCTCGTCAATGGCCTTGGTGACTGTTTCAAATGAGGTCTATGATGATCCTTTCCATAGCTTTGCAGACCAAGCTAGTCAGGCTTATGGGGTGATAGTTTCCAGGATCCGTTGAGGCACCACCTTTATGGAGAGGGACCACTGTTGCTGTAAGCCACTCTTTGGGCACATATCCTGTAGTAAGGCTGAGATTGAACAGTAGTCTTATGTTTGGGTTTAGCTCTTCTTGTAGTTCATGTAGGATGCAAACTGGGATACCGTCTGGTCCCATTGATGCTGTGTTTTTTGCTTTGGAGAGGGCGGCTCTTACCTGAGCATCTGAGATGTCAGGGGGGGCAGCACTCTGCTGGGATAGATATTTGCCCTTTTGGTGGGGAGGGGGGGGAGAAGTTTGCACTGAACCTGTCAGCTAGGATGTTGGCAATGTCTGTGGGTTCAGTGTATTTTTTGTCATTTTGGAATAATTCTGAGCATATCTGGGAATTACCACCCAAGTTCCTAACATAACTAAAGAAAGCCTTGTGATTATCCTTAGTGTCCTGTGCAATTTTTCTCTTGAAGCTGGCCTTAGACAATTTTATGAGTGCCTGTAGTTTTTTGCTAATACTGATCAGTGATGCCTTCCCTTTTTGGGATTTTGCTCTATCATTTAGTAGCTTCCTCCTTCTATTGTATAGTTTGTTTATGGCTGGGGTCCACCAGACAGGACATCTGCCTTTGGAGGATTGGGTCTTGGTTTTATTTGGGATCGCATGATCCATGCATTCCTGAAGGTGTTCATAGAATGCATTTTTAAAGGATTTTATCGGTCTGGGCCATATTTTCCACAGGCCCAGGGGCTTTGAAGGATTCCATCTCAGTTTTGAGGAGTGTGAAATTTGCTTTAGACAAGTTTTTCACTGTGGTTTTCTGGGCAGGGGGTGGGGTCGGGATGTGAATATCCAGTCAGATTAGTTTATGGTCTGATCTTACCAGTGAGGGATACACTTCTGGTCTGGAGCATAGAGACCCCTTGTTGGTGATGATCAGGTCCAGTATGTTTTCCCCTATTGTGGGAGTGGTAACAAGTTGTTCCATAGCATTTGAGTTTATAAATTCTAGGAACCTTTGGGCTAGGGTGTTGGAGCTAGAGTAATGCTCCCAGTCTATGTTTGGGTAGTTGAAGTCACCCAATATAATGGTGTTTGGAGAGACCTTCATATTTTCCAGTGTTCTCAGAAAGGCCGAGTGGGGTTCCTGGGTTTGGGAGGGTGGTCTGTAGCAGGCTATAAACTGGAAGGCAGTTTTACCCACTGTTAGTTGCACATGGATAATCTCTGATGCTTCGTGCTTTGACACCAACCTGGAGGTGTGGGTATCTTTGATGAATATCGATACTCCCCCTCTTTTTGTGGTTCGGTCCAAGTTTTGGGGCTGAAAAGCATGGTATGAGGTATAACCTGGTAGTGCTGTGGTGCTCTCGTAAGCTCTGAACCAGGTTTCTGTTACTGCACAGATATCAGTGTTCTCCATGCTAAGGAGAATTTTGAGTGCATGCATCTTGAGGTTTAGACTTCTGGCGTTGTGTAGCATTACTCTTAGTTTCTTATCCCTTGTGATACCTATGGAGGTGGGTTTGTCTTTTGAGCCTTGCCTAAAAAAGGCACTATGGGGATAGCAAGAGCCTTTGACAATATCCGAAAGCCCAGGGGTGACAGGTGCAAGCCGTCCGTAGTGAAGCATCGTGGCTTGTCGAGCATATCATCCCAAGCTGACAGGCATTGGATCCCCTTTGAATGACACCAGTACTTAAGCCAATTGTTGAAATTGATCATTTTGTTTTCATATTGTGGCATCATTCTTGGTGAGGGTAAGATGCTACTCAAGGTCAGGGTCATACCAGCCTGGGCTACATGCTCAAAGAGCCCCTTTATGTCTCTTTTCATGTTGTCCAGGGAGGTACGTCTCAGGTCATTCACACCAGCATGGACAATGACTGAGTCATATTTGTACTTGCCTTGGAGTGACCTGAGTGCTTGTGTTATGTGGCAGATCCTAGCACCCGACAGGCTGCTCACCGTGACCCTCTCCTTGTTCAGCCTGGTGAGTGGGACATCAGTGTGCCTGACGATAGAGTCACCTATTACAAGTGTATCAGGTGTGTTGTTTAGTCTTAAGGGCTGTGACTGTTCGGCACACTGGCTTTGTGAGATATGTGTTGCACGTGTTTTCTTTTGGGGTAGCGGTTGCTTGGGTGTCTGCTTTGGAGGTCTCTGCTGCTTAGGCAGATTTTTATTTAGAGCCTCTGAGTATGTTTTTGTGTGTTTATCTGTTTGGTTTGATGTCGTGGTAGGTCTATGTGAGACTGGAATTGTAGTGAGTGTGGTTTCCTTCTCCTCCTGACTGGTTATGCCAGTACTGAGTTGAGAGAGCTTAGCCTCCAGTTTGGCTATATGGTTGCATCTCTCACATGTGTTGGAATTTGTTGGGAGGAGGAGAGGGTTGTCTGTGTACATGAGGCAGTTGTAACATTGCCTCAAGATTCCCAGATTCACCAGCTGGACCGGATTGGAGATTGACAACTGACCTTTGGACATGCTAGAATAATATTGGGAATTCCTTAATAATTGAAAACAAGGGCCAGTGGGGAGTGTGGGTGTAGTGCTTTTAATTTTTAGTGCTGACTTATATAATTGCTTTAGCGTGCAAGTGCCAGGTAACTTAAGTGCAATGTGTTACAGGTAACTTAAATCAAAAACAACAAACAGTAACTTTCTTTCAAGTGAAACAAGGAAATAAGTACAGTAAGCAATGCAGATATCACTAGTGATCCACAGAAGCACTGAGAAGCCGCGTATTAGGTGGAATTAGCGTTCCAGGGGAATAACAAGCAAACAAACAACAAGCATATAAACAAAGCGAGATTCAGCAGGCCTGGATCTAGTCTATGCTACAGCAAACAAGGTGTACCAATTTCAGTAAGATACAGCTCAAATATTCAGGCAGTATAAACCTTTAACCAGAAATTCCCAGCTCGGAAGGGCAGAGTCCAGCCTCTCCTCCCACAAGAGTGCAGACCACAAACCCTCTTAATGCAGAATAACTGGCCTGAAAGCCCAAGTGCTTAAACCAGAATTAATACACTTTTAGAATAACAGACACTGAGCCCTCAATCAGCAGTTCCCAACCTAGAAGGATGTAAGCTACCTGTTCTGCCACTACAGTGCAGACCACAAACCCTCTCAGTGCAAAACACCTGGTCCGAAGCCCAAGTGTTTAAACCAAAAGGCTTAGAATGAGTTACACCAAGCAGTAATAAATACAATTGAGTACTTTTAAGATGATGCAAAAGTAAAATAAAGTAGGTAGAAACACAAGTACAGTAAAAGCAGATGAATTCTTTTTTCTGAACAAGTGCTGAGATCAAAGAAACAGATTTGAGTGCTGAAACTAGAAAACTGGCTAGTAATAAGGAAAAAAAAACTAAGCTAGAAGGCTTCCCTCCAACACAGAAGGGCTTGGGGGCTCAGAAGCTTACAAATAGTCTATACCACTTAACAGGAAAGGCAGGAAACAAGCTTTTTTTTTTCTGTTTCCCAGATGCTCTCATTGTACACAGTAGGAGTGCCTGAAATCAGAATATGATCTCACTGCACTCAGTTGAGTGAGCAAATGAGATGGGCCCAGAAGGAGTATCCAAACACAAATTTACAAGAGGGGCGGGCAGTTTCAAGGCCACTAAGATTAACACCAAAACAAAAACAGGGAGGGTGGGTGGGACTAACTGAAGAGCAGAGTCAAAACTTCCAGTTCAGTTAATATTCCTGCAACACACAGTTAAAATCAATTTAAATACTGTATTTTTTGGGGGAAAAAAAGTGCAGATAAAGGTACTTAAATTCTCTTATATGTCCAGTTAAATACAGCTAGTTCTTAGCCGGCCAAAGCTGAGGTTTTTAAGCAGAAAATATTTCACACTGTAAGACTTAAATAGGCAAGGACAGGAAATCAAAGAATGTGGCTACCCTCACACCTGTAATTACTAGCAAATTACAAAATTCAGCAAACACTGACTAACTTCCAGTTCAGTTAATATTCCTGCAACACAGTTAAAATCAATTTAAACACTGTATTTTTTGAAAAAAGAATGTGCAGATAAAGGTACTAAAATTCTCTTATACGTCCAGTTGAATACAGCTAGTTCTTAGCCAGCCAAAGCTGAGGTTTTTAAGCAGTAAATATTTTACACTGTACCACTTAAATAGGCAAGGACAGGAAATCAAAGAATGTGGCTACCCCCACACCTGTAATTACTAGCAAATAACAAAATTCAGCAAACACTGACTAACTTCCAGTTCAGTTAATATTCCTGCAACACAGTTAAAATCAATTTAAATACTGTATTTTTTGAAAAAAAGTGCAGATAAAGGTACTTAAATTGTCTTATACATCCAGTTGAATACTGCAAGTTCTTAGCCAGACAAAGCTGAGGTTACTAAGCAGAAAATATTTCACACTGTACCACTTAAATAGGCAAGGACAGGAAATCAAAGAATGTGGCTACCCCAACACCTGTAATTACTAGCAAATAACAAGATTCAGCAAACACTGACTAATTTCCAGTTCAGTTAATATTCCTGCAACACACAGTTAAAATCAATTTAAATACTGTATTTTTTTGAAAAAAGTGCAGATAAAGGTTCTTAAATTCTCTTATACGTCCAGTTGAATACAGCAAGTTCTTAGCCGGCCAAAGCTGAGGTTTTTAAGCAGAAAATATTTCACACTGTACCACTTAAATAGGCAAGGACAGGAAATCAAAGAATGTGGCTACCCCCACACCTGTAATTCCTAGCAAATAACAAAATTCAGCAAACACTAACTTCCAGTTCAGTTAATATTCCTGCAACACACAGTTAAAATCAATTTAAATACTGTATTTTTTTGAAAAAAAGTGCAGATAAAGGTACTTAAATTCTCTTATACGTCCAGTTGAATACAGCAAGTTCTTAGCTGGCCAAAGCTGAAGTTTTTAAGCAGAAAATATTTCACATCGTACCACTTAAATAGCCAAGGACAGGAAATCAAAGAATGTGGCTACCCCCACACCTGTAATTACTAGCAAATAAAATTCAGCAAACACTGACTAACTTCCAGTTCAGTTAATATTCCTGCAACACACAGTTAAAATCAATTTAAATACTGTATTTTTAAAAAAAAAAGTGCAGATAAAGGTACTTAAATTCTCTTATACGTCCATTTGAATACAGCAAGTTTTTAGCCGGCCAAATCTCAGGTTTTTAAGCAGAAAATATTTCACACTGTACCACTTAAATAGGCAAGGACAGGAAATCAAAGAATGTGGCTACTCCCACACCTGTAATTACTAGCAAATAACAAAATTCAGCAAACACTGACTAACTTCCAGTTCAGTTAATATTCCTGCAACACACAGTTAAAATCAATTTAAATACTGTATTTTTTTGAAAAAAAAGTGCAGATAAAGGTACTTAAATTCTCTTATACATCCAGTTGAATATAGCAAGTTCTTAGCCGGCCAAAGCTGAGGTTTCTAAGCTCTTTAGATGTAGCCTTTCTAACAGTGCTGGGTCAGACATGGCTTTGCAAGTCAAGCAGAGATTGCCTCTAAGTAGGCGATATGAGACAGAAAATAGTTGGAGTTTTTTGAGTCTGTCCATATAGGACAAGTGTTTAAGACCTAGGATCCTCTTTGTGAGGTATTTTTTCCAGCCTCTCCAGTTGTTGCAGATGTCTAGTGAGGTACATGCCAAATGGGGCATTGTACTTGATGATTGGCCTAATGAGGAAAGAGTAGAATGAGTCACTGACCTCTTTCTTCCTGGATGCAAAACCCTTGGTAATGAGATGTGCCATATAGAAGGACTTTCTGACCACAGTGGCAATGTGGTGATCAAACGAGAGGTTGCTGTCAATCTGTGTTCCCAGATCTCTTATAATGCCTTCTGTGTTCTGTGGACTACCATCAATGTGGTAATTCATGGGAACCAGGTTTTTCCCAAAGGGGATGATGACACATTTTTTGGCATTGAGCTTAAGGTTATGGTTCTGGCACCAGTTGTTGGTCTCAGTGAGGCCATTCTGTAGGATGTCAACATCACTTGGAGAGTTACTAATAGCTTCCAACCTGTAATCGTCTGTGAACTTTGCCAGCCAGAGTTCCTTCATGTTGGCCTGGACTTCAGAGAAGTAGATACCAAACAGGAGAGGACCCAGCACCAAACCCTGTGGGACTCCACACATGACTAGTCAGCAGTCTGACTTGGAGTCAGCTACTTTCACACTGTGGGTTCTATCTGTGAGCTAGTTTGCAACACATCTAGTGGTTTAGGGGTTGATGCCAAGCTTGGTGAATTTTTCTATGATTCCTAAGTGGGGAATGGTATCAAAAGCCTTCGCCAGATCAAGGTAGGCTGTATGAACCACCTTGTCTTCATCCACAGCTCTGGTGACTGAGTCAAAGAAGTCAACCAAGTTGAACAGACATGATCTACCCTTTATAAAACCAAACTGTGCGGGATGCAGAGTTTGGAGATTCCCTATATTCTTGTTTATTAGTTCCAAGATGATGCGTTCCATAGCTTTGTATATCAGACTCATCAAGCTAATGGGACAATAGTTCCCAGGGTCTGTAGTCACTCCTCCTTTGTGGAGAGGGATGACTGTAGCAGTGCACCATTTGGTAGGGACAAAGCCTGAGGTGAGGCTGTGATTGAACAGGGCACACAGGTGAGGTTCCAGTTCACTCTGTAGTTCATGTAGAACACAACCAGGGATATTGTCAGGTCCCATAGAAGTTGTTTTCTTGGCCTTGGGCAGTGCTGTTTTCACCTTTGCAGCAGTAATACTGGGTGTCTGCCAATCTACTGGTATTGTGATTTGTCCTTTGTGGGGAGGGGTAAAGTTGGCACTGAATCTGTCGGCCAGTATACTGGCAATATCTGTTGGCTCAGTATAGGAGGTACCATTGTGCAGCAGTTCAGAGCAAATCTGGGTATTGCCGTGGAGATTCTTTACATGACTATAGAAGGCCTTGTGATTGTCTTTACTATCTGCTGCAATTTTGTTTTCATAGCTAGCTTTAGAAGATTTGATGAGGGATCCCAACTTTTTGTAGAGGCTGATAAGGGAGTTTTTCCAGTCTTGGGACTTCACCTTATTCCTCATCAGTTTCCTTCTTCTTTTGTAGAGTTTGTTTATGGCAGGTGACTACCAGATTTGCTTCCTTTTTTTAGAGGAGAGCATTTTGGTTCTAGTGCGTATGGTGAGATCCATGCATTTGTGTATGTGTTCTTACATTGCACTGGTGTATGATTCTATGGTCATGCAACTATTATCCATTTGCATGGGTACAGTGAAGTTAGCCACCTCTGTTTTTAGAAGCTCAAAGTTAGATTTGGAGTTTTTCTTGGTGGTTACCTTTGTGGGGGGGGGGATTTCCAAGGTGATTAGTTTGTGGCTGGATCTAACCAGGGAGGAGATAACTATTGGTGTAGAGCAATGGTCGCCCATGTTAGTAATGACCAGGTTAAGGATGTTACTACCTCTAGTGGGGGTAAAAACGAGCTGGTCCAGGGCATTGGAATTAATGAACTCCTAAAAATGTTGGGCAAGTGTATTGGTACATGAGTAGTTTACCCAGTTAATGGAGGGGTAGTTGAAGTCGCCTAGTAAGAGAGTGTCAGGTTGGACCCTTATATTCTCCAGGGTGCTTATTAATGTGGAGTGGGAGTCTTGGGACATGGTTGGGGACCTATAGCAGGCTATGACCTGAATTGCTGTCTTACCCAATGTTAGCTGCACCTGATGTATCTCTGCTGCGTTATGTTGGGCTACCAGTCTGGAGGTGTGCGCATCTTTTATGAATATGGAAACACCACTGCCTTTGGAGCTTCGATCCAAGTTCTGGGGCGGAAAGGTGTGGAATGAGTTATAGCTTGGTAGTTCAGGGGTGCTTTCTGCTGCCTTGAACCAGGTCTCCGTTATAGCAGAAATGTTGATATTCTCCATTTTAAGGAGTGCTTCGAGCGAGTGCCTTTTGAGATTTAGACTTCTAGCGTTCAGCAGCATGACCCTCAATTTGAATTTGTTTGTAGCTGTTATGGTGATAATGTGGTCTTTGAAACAACACCTAAAAAGGCACTATAGGGGTGGCAAGAGCCTTGGCCAGTATCCGTAAGTCCAGTGGTGACAGATGCAGGCCATCTCTTGTAAAGCATCGAGGTCTGTCAGTCATGTCATCCCAGGCAGACAGATACTGGATCCCATTAGAATGACACCAGAAAGTTTGCCAATTGTTGAAATCAATCATTTTCTGCTTGTATTGTGGTATAATTCTGGGTGATGGTAGGATGCTGCTCAGGGCTAGGGTCATACCCACCTGGGCTACATAATCTGAGAGCTGTATACACTGTTGTCACTATTACAGATCTGTTTAACCCCAACCTCATAGTAGGATATGAGGACATTACTTTTCCCACAGACATCTGCAGTTACTTGTAAATAAAAGCTGTTTACACTGCAGTCTCATCAGCAACAATGATGTACACTGTTAACATTTGTGAAGACTCTGCACAGTTAACACATATGGCAATCTGTAATGCCCTGACAATACTGTCACATATATCAGTGTTGTCACACCTACAAGGCATAGGTATGACTCTAAAGTGTGTGCAATCAGAAAATAGTTGTGTAGTTGGCAATCATGCTGACAGTACAGCAATCTAGCCAGCGTGGGATGACATTTTAGGGAATACATTGCAGTAAATCTATATCTGTAACAAAACAGTGTTGTGCTAATCAGGAGCAAGACCACAGCCTTGTCTGATTCCTGAGGGACCTGTGAAAAATTGAGGGAGAGATAATGTAAAGACCACCACATGTTGCCCTATAAGAGGGTAATATGTCCATATTTCTCACATTTACAATTGTTACTTTGTTAATTAATATGTTGGTCACAATCTGAACTTGAGATTCAAACTGCAGTTAAACTCTTCCGCCCCAAAACACAAACACCTGATGCCCACATAAAAGTATCTACACCCTGACACACTGAATGCTACAGTATTCCAATGCTGATCAAACTAAGCCTACCTGGAAGCTCCTCTGCTATTGGAACTGTGACATCCACATCTACAATATACAGTGTGATGGATGACTGGGAGTTGTTGTGTGTTCTAAGGTTCACCGGGAATTCCTCAGTGGCTGAGCATGGTTGTTCTGCTGCAGGCCCTCCACCAGTGACACCATGATCGCTGGCCATTGCTGTTCCTCTTCTGCATGCAGCATTAATCATATCCATGGCATAGTGTCAAACCTGCTCATATGTCCTGTTCTGGTGACCAGTGGTGTTCATATCATGGACAAGGTCAGCCCACGATGCTGCCTGTTGTTCCCTGGTGTGCCTCCCCCTGGACAGTAGGAGTTCATGGTGCAGATAAAGGCCTTCCAGGATGATATCATTCTCAGCATCCA
The DNA here is from genome assembly GCF_019279795.1 of Protopterus annectens. NCBI lineage: Eukaryota > Metazoa > Chordata > Ceratodontiformes > Protopteridae > Protopterus > Protopterus annectens. The sequence continues at coordinate 432,003,008 of NC_056735.1, forward strand.
TAAAAGGTGCATGCTATCTGGCATACCTGTTTCCTGAAAGACAACACAATGGGAACACACGTGAGGATCACATATGTGGAAGTACACTATGTAGAGATACAGAAAGAACAGAATGGCTGCATTATCCACTGCTTAATCACACGTTATTTTCCACAGTGTGCAAACATACTAACCATGTGACTACAACTAAGATATTAGCAATAGTCAGCTATTCCCATGTGCGCCATGACAGATATTGCTGTATGATCACACACCTAAGACAGCAGTCCATTGTAGTGTGTCCCCTAGAGGAAACCCCCCTGATAACATGTCAAAACAACAGTGCCAGGCAAATAGCATTCTCGTATTACAGCCACTATACAGCGACATTCCCACAAGTCCAGTGTGCCACATTCACAAAAAAATGCCATGCTTGATGTACTGTATATCCTCTGTAGGACTAACAAATCTGGAGATCAAGGACATGTCATCATTACAGTTCTAAAACAGGCTTAATGCTGTAATCCCCATTCCCCCTATGTATATTACACATACTCATCATTTTGTAAACAAAAAAGTTACATACTTGATAGAGTACAATACTCCTCTGTTGATATGTGCAGATATATAAAGTGTTTGGCGAGATTCCAAGATGGTCGCCAGCTAGACTGCCCCCTTTTCACAGAGCTCCTCATATCTTGGCAATTACTGGCTTTTTCAACCAGTGTGTAGTTGACTTTCTCCACAGAATTTTATTTAGGAAGCTTGAAGGATATCTACTTTGTATTTTGTTTCCATTTTTTGTGGTAAAATTTTAACTATATTCATTATTTTACCTCAAACTTCTCTTGGCCTCGAGTGTTTTTTCAACACGTGCATACAGGAGTCTTCTATCCTAGTCTGTGTAACTGTCACCACTGCTGTTTTCCCGGGCATGGCAGGTAACTCAGACACCATGGAAACGCAAACAACCAAGGCCAAATTTTCCTCCATGCTTTCACCTGAAAAGGACACTGGGTCCAAGAGATTAAGGACATCTAAACAAGGTACTGATATTATTAAAGCTAATACCAAAGAAAAAACTGACACTAATTTTCACCTTGAAGAACTTAAACAGGCACTACAACCAATTCACTCTGCCATACAAGGCTTTTCAGAACAATTCAGACTTCGGAAAAATGCTTAAACAAATCACTGATAGACTGGATTTACTTGAAAGTAATAACCAAGCCATGGAAATAAAGATGGAAAATATAGACATTGATTTAAAAGCAAAAGATACCCATATTGCTGAGATTCAGGCTAAAGTACTAGACTTAGAGGCGAGAAGTCGTCGTAATAACATTATAATTAGAGGTCTGCCTGAGTCATATGAGAATCAAAATCTTCTGTCAATAACTAGGCAGGTATGACCCTAACCCTGAGCAGTATCCTTCCTTCACCAAGAATGATGCCACAATATAGAGACAAGATGATCAGCTTTAACAATTGGCTTAATGTCTGTCTGTCTTTTGTCTAGGGGATCAGTGTCTGTCTGATGGGATGTAAGCTTGCTAAGGCGGCTGCTTCCGGAAGGCGGCTTGCACCCCACCACCCCCTGGGATTCGGCTAAGGCTCTATTGGCTCCCACACCCATAGCAGTGCCTTTTTTAGGAACCTCAAAAAAAAAACCTACCACCCTAGAAAACAAAAAATGGAAGAAATTGAGGGTAATGCCAATCACAAATCTCAGTCTAAATCTTCAAATGCACGATGGAGGGCCTCAGTATGGGAATGGAGAACAGGCTGTGTTGTAACTGAAACGTTCACCTGGTTCAGAGGCTCCGAGAGCACCATTAAACACTTATAGGTTTTACCTCACTGCAAAAAAAATCCATATCACAAAAGACACTCCCACAAAAGGGGGTGAGGTATATAAAGGATACTCACACCTCAGGTCCAGGTTGGTGACAGCGCATGAAGCTAACTGACCTAAACTGCAATACACCAAATAGGCAAACAAATTGTAGCATGCCACAGGCCACCCTCTCAAACTCAGAAACCCCACACAGCCTCCCTGAAGACACTGGAGGGTATAAATGTATCTCAAACATCATCATATTAGGTGACTTCAACTACTAAATATTCCGGAACAAAACTATGGAACAGCGGTCTTTCCCCTAACCACAGCTTCATAGGCCATGGAGAGATCAATTCAATAGTCCACGTGGAAAGTCTCATCCCAAAAATGCGGGGAGGAAAAACTATATCCCAGAACTCATAATGCAAAAAACTTCACACAAATGTCATCCATGAGGTATCCACTCATTGGTGAGATCTCCACAATAGTGAATCTCACTGGAAAAACAAACCACACAAAAACCCAACTAAAAAGCAAACTTCACACTACTCAAACCTCAAAACTTCACAAGCTGCCCAAGGCCTGTGTGGTATCCCCAACCCTTGAAGTAAACAAATCTTTGTGGCTTTACTCGATAAAGAAGTCAATGCTGATACTTTAATTGTTGAAAGGGCGCACAGAGCTCTGCGTGTCCGTCACAAATCAAATACACCAAGAATTGTATACACAAAATTGCTTAACTTTCAAGACACTCAAAAAATTTTGTCTGTAGCCAGAATCAAAAAGCAGTTTATTTGGAACCAACACAGCCTTACTTTTTCGCAGGATCTGCCTCCCCAAATAAAACTAAATAGACAGAAACTGTCTCCTTTCTGCGCTGATCTGATAGAGCGTGGAATTAAGTTTTAAATGCGATATCCCAACATCCTGTCCTTCACCTACAAAGATAAAAGATACTCTGCCAAAGATACCCAGGAAGCGAAGATCATCTTTACAAGTGCTTTTAAGAAATTCCCATCCATTGACTCTTAATCTCACACGACTGCAGTTATTCTTATGTATTAGAATGGCTTTTCATTAATTTTTTTTTTTAGAGCTTTGCAAAATTATTATTAGCATCTGTTTTAATATCTGCTACATGCCATGGTCTTATCTAAAATAGTGTCGGCAACTGTTAAAACATGTCAGGATTCATGGTTAAAGGTAATCTTTAATAGTTTATGTGTTATTAAATAACAATGGCAGAAGCTTGTCAACAATAGTGGCATAGCCTGCTTAGTGTCGCTAGCAGCTCTTCTAGAGAGTTACTGGCAGCGATAATAAAACTCCTTAAAGTTAGTGCTAATGTCATATTTTAGGGTGTGTCATACCTGTATCTCTGTCATATAGTCATTTGGCAGTCGGAAGTTTTTGATCAAGATCCATAAGAGCAGCGAGATGCAGATGGTGCTTTCAATTTTCGCTCCTCTTGCTGACTTCCGCCTTTTACGTTTTTTCTTTCTTTCAAACCGAGGCCAGATAACGTTTACTTGTTCATCAACACTTATGATGGTTGATACGCCTCTAGAGTCATTTGGTGTCTGGAAGTAGCGCCAAATTTAAACATGTAAGCAATTTTCTTTTCAGTGAGAACACATGAAGAATACCTGTTTTTTTTTAGATGAGTCCTTTGGTTTGCTTGACAAACTCGGTGTTGTGTGCATGGATAAGCCTGTTGCTATAAAGCCATATTTCTCAGTTAGATGTGTGCTAACTCTTGATGCTGGACTTTCAAAATGTAAGGTGGAATTATATGTTAGCATAGTGTCTCGTCAGGTAACAGTTTAACGTGTATTTATATTACATAGTTTTTATGTTGTTCTACTTGAAATTTTATATTTGACATGCTGTGTTGATATTTTGTTTTTTCCTACATTAAGTTAAGTTTTGGCAGTATATCGCAATGTTTATGTTTCACTTGTAGTTTAGTAATGTTATATCATATATACTGTTAGGATTATATAGTATATACATTGTTATGTCTTCATTGGATGTACATAACCTTTCTTATACTTGCATTCCCTCTCGATGGTTCATAATGGTATCTGGAAGGAGGTTGAAGGGGTTTGTTGAGTTAGTATGCTTATTAACTTCTGACATCTACTTTGCCATTACTGAACGATGGTACAACTTATTTAAATCCTTTACCTAATATTTCTCACATTGCATAGTTGTATAGCTTAGAACCTCTGATGCACGAATTGCAGCAAGTTCTAATTACATTATATAGTTTATAATATGGTACTTTTAGTTTATGTTTGCTATTCAATACAATCTATATATATTTGTTATACTATTTACTCTCCTATCTAAGCTCTCACGTGATTTATATATTTTTAGGGATGATGTTTCATTGAGATTCCTTGTTCTTTATTTATTTCCTAGTTAGAGATGTATTTTGATTATATTTCTGTTGGAGAATATTTAAAAACTCACAAACCAAATTGAAAATAGTTATAGTCCCTTCTGATAATAGATATATAGAAATTATGAACATTCTGTTTTAGGCTGTTACAGTTTTTTTTTTTTTTAATGTGAGTCAAATTCTGTAACATAGCTGCACTTGATAAAAACAAATAGAATTGTTTATTCCTTAGTATCATTTATATATTTGAAAGACTCTAAAACTTTTATGATTAAGCGTGAGGTATTTTTATCTACTTTTTTTTTTTCTACTTTATACTCACGGAATGTTATTTAAAATATCATATGCATTAAGTCTTTGTTGAACTTTATCGGGACTTAAATATTATACTTTAGTTTGATTTAATTAGTTAGATGTATTTGTATAATTAGCCTATCATTAGCTAAGATTTTAACTTATTATATAGGAGCTTTGTGAATTTGGATTTTATGGGGTTAGACTTTGACGGCTATCTTGTTTTCTGTAGTTATGTATATATGTATAGTATAATAAGTGCACTTTTAGTCCTTTTTAGGACTAATTACAAGATTTTTTTCTTCTAATTTAGTAATGTTGGTAGCCTGGGTTTTAAACCTTTCATTTTTGTGTCAGTATGTTTCTTCTTTAGTTAGTTTTAGGTGGTTAGGCACGTGGGGGGGGGGGGGACGAGGAAACTCATTGGCACAAAGATATTAGATAAATTTGCCCACATCGGTGACCTTTACAATAGCCTTAATATGTATAAACTTCCCAAATCCTTTATTACATTATTATTACAATTTATCGGCTTAATTTCTCTTTGTTCCTTATTTATATATGGCTAGTTTTTTAAATATTGACTCATGGAACGTGCGAGGGATGAATGACAAAGCCAAGAAATCATTAATATTCCATTTAATTTATAAATCACAAGCTAGTATTTGCTTTTTACAAGAGACTCATGTGTCTAGGGAGGATTGGTATAGTGTAAGAAACAAAAAGTGGATTAAAAATATAATAGTGTCTGGTGATACTTCTAATTCACGGGGAGTAGCTATTATAATTAAACAAAACTTTCAGGGGAGCATTATTAAGGAGGATTTTGATACTAATGGTAGATGGTGTTACTTTACTACTAATACACACAATCTTGATAAACCTGTTTTAATACTAAATCTTTATGGCCCTTGCAATAATCAGCATATTTTTATTCTTCAAATTTATAACATTCTTTCTGTTTTCACAGATCATTATATCATTGTAGGTGGAGATTGGAATGCTATTATCAACCCAGTTATGGATCGAACTAGTAACTCAGCCTCATATAATTACCAAGCATCTATAGCCCTTGAAGAATTGATACTAGATTTTAATCTCATAGACCCCTTACAACTCACAAATTACTCATCTAAAAAAGATATTTATACATATTTTTCTAAATGTCACAACACCTGGTCTAGACTGGATTTCTTCCTGTTATCAGACACCATGACACATTTGGTTACAGATTTTTATATTGAACCTAGATTTATGTCTGACCATTCGAGAATTTCCCTAAGACTAAATCTTACTTCAAATTCTATGCAAATGTCCAAACATAGCTTATGGACGTTAAACAATAATCTGCTCTTTAATAAAGAAATCCAATTACTAAGTTCTGAAATAATACAGGAAATGGAAAATAGTCTGGATTCAACTTCTATACCTTACGATATTCAATGGGCTGCCTGTAAAGCAAGATTAAGAGGCATGTTAATAAATAAAGCTTCGTATTTAAAAAAAATATATAAAAAGAAAGAACAATTCCTTAAACAAAAGATTAAATCCCAAGAAAATAATTATAGAACTAACCCTAGCTCCATTAGTTACAACCAAATCTTAAACTCTCAAAAAAAATTACTTCTTTTACATCAAGATAATCTGTCTATTTTAGAGCAAAGACTTATAGCCACCTATTCCGAATGGGCTCAAGTACCATCCAAACCTTTAGCACGAATAATTCAAAATAATTTTAATAGACCTAGAATATCACAGATACATTATAAGAATCATATCTTTAACACAGATAGAGAAGTTTTGCAAATCTTTACTTCTCTATATACTGACTTATATTCTAAATCTTCTAATCTCATAACCAAAGATCATATAAATAACTTTTTAAATTCTATTACATTTCCTAAGTTAAATACTGTTCAGCAGAATGCCCTTGCAGCTCCTTTAACTATCCAGGAAATCTCTGATTCCATAGATAGACTAAAACCTAGCAAATCTCCTGGCCCTGATGGTTTTACAGCTGAATTTTTCAAAACATTTAAATTAACACTTGCCCCTTTTCTTCTCAAAGTTTATAATTTTATAAAAATAAATGATATATCAGACCTTCATTGGAACATATCTAAAACTATATTAATCTTGAAAAATAATAAAGTCAATACATATCCTCATAATTATAGACCCATTTCGTTAATCAATATAGACATTAAAATTCTAGCTTCCATCCTTGATAACAGATTGAAAAAAGTGCTGCCTTCAATTATTTCCCCTGACCAAACAGGATTTATGTCTCATAAACATTCATGGGATAACACTTTATCTCTAGAATCAATGATACATTTTTCTAAATCTATGAACAATCCGATATATGCTTTGATTCTTGATGCATCAAAGGCTTTTGACAGAGTGAATTGGGATTTCCTGTTTCAAACCATGACTTGTTTCAACTTTCCCTCTATGTTTATAAACCTAGTTAAAACTTTATACAAGAATTCATCCACTATAATGAATATTAATGGAACTTTGTCTAATCCTATTAAAATAACAAATGGTACCAGACAGGGATGTCATCTTTCCCCCTTTCTCTTTAACTTATATTTAGAACCATTGTTATTATACTTAGTGCAAAACTATACCTGTAAAGTACCTAGGTTATTAAATACTAATATACTATTATCTGCTTTCGCAGATGACTTAGTCATTTATTTTCAAACTCCCAATACTGATTTGAATAAGATAATAGATTCTGTAGAGAAGTTCTCATCTGCCTCTGGTTATCATATTAATTTGAGTAAAACACATATTCTTCCCCTAAATCCCTTGGTGCATAAACCGTATCTTTTTTCTAACGTATCCTTTAAAATTACCTATGAGGTTAAATATCTAGGAATCAATATAGAACATAATAGTCTATCTATGTTTCAAAATAATTTAAATAAGCTTTGGTTGTCAATAGTTATGGACTTACGCAGATGGGAATTATTAAATTTATCTGTATTATCCAAAGCTGCAATAGTTAAGATGAATATCCTTCCTAAATTTCTCTTTCAATTTAACTCCTCAGATCAAGTTATACCTAAATCATTCTTTAATAGAGTTAATAAAGAATTAGCTAAATTTCTGTGGTACCCTAAATCTGTTAGAATTTCTTATGCTAATCTATCAATTCCAAAAAATAGAGGGGGATTGGGAGTCCCTAATCTGTACTTATACTATTTAATTATTTCAGCCAACAAACTCTTATTAATTTCTATGATGAATACCAATAGATATAGTCAATACCCTAGTTGGATGAAGATGTGGTATCAGCACATTATCAATAATAATATTAATCCGGCTGTCCTTCCTTTTCTTCCTTTGGATATCATAAAAACTCTTAAAATTTCTATATCTTTGAAACAGAAGGTTAAATTATTCCGTGAGTTACTAAAAATTTCCAATCTTGACACTATTTCTCAGTTATTTCAGCCGCTCCATTTAAATCCTAATTTTAAGCTAGATGGATTTCAATTTAATCTATCTAAATTTCCACAAATTAAAAACTTTAAAGTATGGGATTTATTGAAATATAAGGATATGTCGGTACCGGAGATACGAAATATTCTAAATCTGAATAGGACTTATACTACAATTCTGCGCCAGTTAAAAGAGTTAGTTCTGTCTAAATATGCTCATTTAAAACCCAGTAAACAGGATTTCATTAATTTGGACACGATTATTAATGCCCTACTATCCCCTGAGAAAATGGTATCTAAGTCATACAACCTATTTACCAAATTATTACAAGATTCATCATGCCTTTTTTCCAACTTTTGGAATAAACACAATCCTAATTTGTCAGTAGATCAGAAATTATATGCTATTAAGATAACTTTGGAGTACTCCCCTTTCAAGAAATTATACTATACTCAACTGATGATAAATAATAATGCTTATTTCCCTCCCTCTAAACTTAACAAATTCAATCCAAATAAATCCCCTTCATGTCCATGTTGTTACTGTCCCAAGGCTGATCGTTTGCATATTTTTTGGTATTGCCCTCATTCTCACAAGCTTTGGACTTCTTTGAAAATACGTTTACAGAGAATGGGATACCACAAATCCACCTTATCTTGGGAGATAGCAATCCTTCATATACCATTATTATTCCTTTCTAAATTGGACACGCATGTGATTATATACATTTGCTCACTCATAAAATTTTACATTTCTAAAAATTGGCTTGATCGTACTTATTTGAACTGGATTGGCTTTAGATCCTTGGCTTACTCATATATCTCCGCGCAAAAAACTCTGGTGAAGAGTCCCAAAAAACGGACTTTCATGGATAAAGCTATTGAAAAGGTTTTGTTTATTATTAATATGGACTAAGGGTTTGGTCATTGATGGGGTAGGATGTTCTGTTTTTCTTTTCAATGTTCTTAATCGTTATTATATTTTCTACAACTATAATATCATTTGCTTGAGTTTCTACAGGTTACCATTTGTAAATATTGTATATAGTGTTATAAGTCTGTCGCTCTGAGTGTGTCATTCAAGTTTTTTTAGCTATGTTAATCATTCTAACTCCTAAATGTACTTTAATACAATGATGTTGTTGGTGTTTATTGTTGCTGCAGTTTTGTCATATTATTGGATATTTCAATAAAAAGATTTTAGAGAAAAAAATAAAGTGTTTGGCAATGTGTTTACTGTCTGAAGAAAGTCTCATACAGACTGGTTCCCCTAGCCAGCTCTTTGCCTTTTTAACATGGTTCTCACTACCAGGTGATTGGCTCTTAACCAATCTGTGGTTCTGAAATGCTAATTGCAGCCAACACAGCTGATCTGCAATATAATCAGCCAATGACATGCAACCACTGAACAAGATATAAGGCCTTCATGCAGATTAGAAGCCCATTCCTGATATGCTGTGCGGGACATTCCTTGGGTCAAGATACTATGTCATCACAGAGGGTATGTCTGTATCAGCTACTTTTACATACAGATATGTGTGCTACAGGCTGCAGCTGATGCTACAGGTAATAGGTATAGGCAGTGAGTGTGAACACTTTGGAGAGCAACAAGCTGTAAGAGTAACTGTGGGAGCTGTGGCAGCCTTTTGTAGAGGCAGGGTCAGAGTGAGGGTACCCACTCCACTGCAGATTAAGGCATGTGTTTAAGCTTAGTATGTTAGACAACAATATTACTAACAGACTACTAGGCAACATGTTTGTTGTGTCCTTGAGCAACATAGTGGGTAAATATACCATTATGTATACCATTTGGGCAACTGTCGGGCTATGTGTTACATTATGGTAGTCATTTGGAACAAGTGTGCTTGCAGTCCTTGTTACTACCAGAACCTCCATATGTGTATGTTAGTTGTGCAGCTGTGCTAATCTGTAATATAATTATGAAATGATTGTGTACTGCACTCTGATATTAGTGGGCCTCATTTGCAAAGTTAAAATACTCTGTGAATGCAAACTAATGCATGACCTGACACTTTATGCGCTTATAGTGTTGTTATAGGGATATGTCAAGTGTGTTCCTATAAGTGAAAAGCACAAATTTCATTTCAAATTCATTGTGTGGACAAAGACCACATGACTCAGTCATACATTGATGGCTTCACAATAATGTAATTTTAATGCTACACACCACTGGATTTAAACCCAGGGCTATGTGTGGCAAAACTTGCTGTTTGGAAAGCATTTAACCGACTGAGCTACTGAGTCACTGTTACAGCTTGTATATTTGAAAGGTATAAGTGCACACATACAGTCTGTGACATCCCTCCATTATATCCATTATTATGTGCCTGGCTTTATAGGGATGTATTTCTCCACCAGAGTCCAAGTTCAATATGCATTTTGCCTTTAATGTTTTATCAGGGGGACTTGTACATGTTGCAGTTAAAAGTGGTATTTACCTGGTTATTTACCTGGTATTAGAGACCTCAACTACATCCATTAGTGTTTGTCTGGCTTTCAAGTGGTGTAGTATCAGACTGGAAATTGCACTCCCAGTTTTTCCATTACTTTTTCAGCAAGTTTGTGTGATGCAGCGCAATGCACAACTGTGCTTAAACATGCTTAATTACAGTAACTTGCAATTACTATGATTTGCTTAAACCACCTGTTTTAATTAACAGCTAGATGGTGTGGCAGGTTAATGCAGTGGTCTGCAGGTTTGATGGTCTCTGATTCAGAATAGAGGACAGGTGTTTATATTATCATTTAAAACACATATGTCAATATAGCTCCATTTAGCTGAGATTAGCAGTGCTGCACGACACGTTGCTTCAACCTGCGTCACACAAAAAAACTTTAAAGGAAAGAAAAAAAAGAAAAAAGGGAGATATGACAGTGAAGAAATTGGGTGCAAGCAGGGGGAAAAACATAGTGAAGGGCGGGTAGGTATGTGAAGGAAGTATGTAGGGAATAACCATTGCAATTCATTTCTTGTACAGCAACAACTGTGCACTTTGACAGAATTTGTAGATGAATTTGCACTGTCACCCCCAGAGAGAGGGATGAGGACAACATAACTGCATTGTCAAGCCAATTGGACCAAATTATGTGTGCCCAGTGGACACGTGTGCAAAATGGAGAGCTATGTATGGGACATTATTTTTTTTTGGACAGGTGCCCATTTTTTTTTTTTTTTTTTTCTAAGGTGAGAGTGGGTTGTTGGGAAAGGGACATAGGTACATGTGAGGAGGTAAGTTGGGAAAATGAGGAAGCATTTCCATACAGACAAGACAGAAAAGACAGCAGTAGGGGTGGTATGTGACACAAGAGAGGGGGTGAACACCTTGAATGGAGAGGGTATTGTGGAATCCCAGTCTCAAGTATCTCCACAAGGTAGCAGCCTGATTCAAGTTCCCACCCATGGGAATGTCAGCACTTCTCCTTCACTACCCCTGTGGTTGCAGTGGTGGTGGCTAGGCTTCGGGGTTACCCTGCCCCACCAGGATGGCCAGCATGATCTCTATACAGTGCAGGTGGCATCTAAAACCACCATGGTACACAATCCTGTGCACCAAACCTTGCACTTTATTGCTGTTGACAACATCCACTACACCACAGCTCCCAGAAGTGGGATGAGCCCCATCCTGAGGGGTGGAATTTCTTGACACCACAGGTATTGCAGGGGCAGCAGAGGGGGCACAGTCCCAGATGTGCTGGGCCCAGGTGCCATGGCCAGAGTAGCCAAGGTAGGTGGATCACCTGGAGCTGGCCTACCTTGTTGCGCTGTAGTAAATTAGATATAAAATAAGTAAAGATTAGTAATAACCAAACCAATGTTAGTATTAACATAATGGAATATAATATTCTTTAATCAGAATACATATTAAGGTATATTATGTGGAACATAATATTAAATAACATAACAGTAAGTATGTTAACAGCAAACCAGAATGAAATAACCCATAACACCAAGAGAACAGTTAGTTTACAGAGTATATTAACATTAAATCATACTAATAAATAACATTAATAAATTAAAGAAGATAAGGAGTGGGGAGAGAGAGAAAAACATACCATCAGTGAAGTCACAGATGATATTAATACACAGACTGCTAATACATACTTGTACGGGTGTGCAGTGTCAGTTGTGACTGCAGTGACTCAAATTATTCTGTTGATGATATAGCACATAACATACCTCTCAAGCTGTTAGCAGCATGGGATGGTATGGGCCAAACACTAACAAATACAGGTACACAACTACATGGAACAGATTCACATAATATGCACATCCATAACTAGCAAGGTGTTCAGCAAATGGATTTGCAAATACATTGCATTCCAGATAATCATTTATCTGCTAAAATAAGAACAGATTAGGCAGTTGTCATTACATTATGAAAATTCATGACACTTGAGAGGTATGTTTGTGTACATTAAGTAGACTAGACAGCCATCATGTCTTAGTTGGCAGGCATGGGAGTAGAACACAAAATCTGTGACTGCAGGGGACATGTGCACATCATGTAACAACAGACTGCAGTGACATTAGAACAGACATGCAATGGATACAGCCCTACTGCACTTATTTCAACATATTCTTATGAAACCACAATCCTGCTTTGCACTTTATTGTTATTGCACTTTAGAATCTGTGAAGTACACAAATGATATCTGCTCAAAATATGGGTTACTTTATCTATATACCTTGTTCCTGGAGTGTGAAGAATAGAGAGCATTATGTGAGTGAAAGTGGGCTGCAGACAACCCTGAACCATATTGTGGATTATGCGATATATTTATCAGGCAATTATTTTTGCATCCTTTATTTATTTCAGTTTTACAGTTGACTGCAGCAACATTAGAACAGACATGCAGTGAATGAAGCTCTACTGCACTTATTACAGCACAGTTATCAAACCATAATCCTGCTTTACACCTTATTCCTTATTGTTATTGGTATTGTTTATTGATTATTACACTACAGTTATCAGAAAATATCTGTACTTACCACACTGATGGTGCATGTTGGCCAGATGTGCAGCATGAGACTGAACATTGCGAGTCCATTCAGCTGTAGCTTTTGGAAGAGAATCACACCATTACGCATACCATTTTTGCACAGATTCAACTTGTATTTTAGTAAAGTAGTGACAAATATATTTACATATCTGAGGGGCATGCCCATCCCTAGCCTCTTGGACCCTGGTGTCCAAGGTTCTCCTCTTCCCTCACTTCAGGTCATCATAGTGATGACAACATTGCTCACCAGTGCAGGGGATACCAGTAGCACTGGTAAGATATCTGGCCAACTGATCCCAGGCTTTAGGTTTATATTCTGAGCCTTGGTAATCACCCTGGAACAGCCAGGGTTCGTAGTTTCAGACCAGGAGTCCAACATACAGTCTGGATTTTTGCATACCCCACCTCTGTGCCCAAAAGCATGCTCCCTCACCAACACCACCAGGCATATCGACAGGTTAATAAGACTCCAATGAATGCTGAAGAATTCCCGTCTACTGCCCTTCATATAGGCTGTTTTCCTGACATTACACATCATACTAAAACATTCAAAAAGTGCCATATTGCTTAGCATCAAACAAACCCACTTGGTGGAGCTGAACATCACATAAATTCACACAACCATGTTTTAGTGCAGTTTAGCAACATGCAAACAGGAGTAGCCGTTAACCATGCTTAAGCAGTGCTGAGCACCATGCAGTTTTTTCAAATGTGACAAATTTGTTTTTACATTAAACTGCCCTTTCGGTCACCTAACACATAATTAATTACATCCACTTTCTATTTATAGATGTCTGGCAGATGTCACCTGGCCATGTGTAAGCACAGCTCAGCATTGCTGTGATTTGCACTGCTCCATACAAACAAGCATTCAAAGAAAGCAAAATAACTAATTACATCTGGTTTCTATTTTTAGGTGTCTGGCAAGTGTCAACTTTGTGTGTGTAACTGCAGCTCGGCACTGCTGCACTCTGAGCCGCTCCATGCAAACAGGCATTAAAAAAAAATTACAATTCACAAATATGGGTATATTACAGGTATGTACATTATCCTGTACATAACATCTGTTCAGGAATTCCCTGGACAATCCACAACCATGGGACACTACACTGCTGCCTACATGTATTCAATATCCATGTTACTGTGATCTCCCTTGGCAGTGCACCATGATTAATATGTATGGCATGCTGCCGATGGGGAACTGTGGCCGTGTACATCAGTACATTCCATGTAGCCTCTGCATGTAGCCTACATGGATTTTATTGAATCCTGGAGTATGTTTTTTATTTCAAATTGAGATTATTTTATTAATGTCTTACATGATATATTGTAATTAGTGTTTAATTTTACCTTGCCAGTTAGTACTATTCAGTAAAAAGTATATGTGGCGAAATGTCATCTGCAAATAACTGAATTTTAGATTTAAGTTTCTATATAGAACTGGAGACTTTAATGTCTTATTTTAGCAAATTAAAGTCACTAATGTTTCTCCAGCTAAAGCAAAGAACAATGGTATTAGAGGACATCTTCAATTCCCATTCTTATAAGCACTGCGGCAGATAAATACGATCACTTTCTAAACACAGCTTCATGCAGTTTCATTATTACTCCAACATATACCGCATGCAAATTAAGAGTTTATAGAACTTAAAATAAAATATTGCCATTTTACAGAGAGAGTTTTTTTTTTCAATATCCAAACTTAACTAATATATATATTTTATTTATAGTGGATTAAAGTCCACACTTTTTATACTAATCCTGATTATTCATCATATGCTAATATTGGTAAGAATGTTTTAATTCTGTAATTTTAGGCATAAACATTTTATAGTCTGTTTAAAATAATGTAAGTCTTAAGGATGAAATGCCAGAATCGTTTTCTTGTTTTAATATAAGTGTGATTAAGGTAAAGCACCAAGAGTAATACGTTCTAGCTTTGTGAAAACGTTATGTAGAATGTTTTGTATTTAAGGGAACAGCATCTATTGATCTTACAAACTTCCATCAGTTCCTGTAACTCTATTCCTTATTTTTTTAGCCTGAATCATAATTTCTGATAAAATGTTTTATTTCTAGAAATATATTTTTTCCCATTTTTTAGAAATTTGTTTCATGAAGAATTCTATTTTCCTCATTATAGAATGTCTCCTTTACTATTATTTTCATAACTTCTATGTACATGTAAAATTTCCTTATACCTGTATCTGCTTTATTATTTTCTGATTCTTTTATATATTTTTTATTCCATTAATTCCAGGAATTAATTTTCATTTGTTCCTAGACCTGGTAGTCTTTTTTTTTTAATTAAAGAGTATGATGAAAGTTTGACTTATTCCAAAAAAGTTGACACTTTAAGACTTAAATGTTTAGTATCCATAATTCAGAGTGTGGACCATAGTGAGGAACATTCTTCTTGAGCTTTTCTTATATTTGTGTTACTGAAGTTTCTTTAATTCACAATCCTATTTTATAACTTATACTTATAATGTGCAAATATTTACAACACAGTTAAGATGCTATGTCCCAACTGCTAACGTTATAAAATTATGCATCTCTGTCTATATTTTTGGACATTCTTCAGGCTAATCACCTTTAGCTACGCATGATGGCATTCTAGTTATGATAGCTAGTTTCTTATAATTAACATTATTTTATAATTAAAGCATTATGATGTAATACATAAAGGGATAGTATTTAAAAGGATTCCAGCTTTGATGTAAGTTTATTTGAAATAATTGCCCTATCAATAGTTATTTGTTTTCCAAATACATGCCAATAATGTACAAATATATAAAAAGTGTCAAGGGATTTCAATAAAGCCTACATATTTTTTTTTGCATGTACGCATCAATGCATACATGAGCACTTTCATTTTTAGATTCAATAAATGCCGATTAGTGGTGCACAAGCACGTGCAAACAAAGAAAGTTCTGCGTAATGCAAATTACTTAATAAGCAGGGGGAATCTTATGCAAATGACCCAGGTGGAGCAATCCAATAAGCAGAAAGGCATCCATGTAGACTTCATGTCCATGTCTATAGAGTACGTGGAACTTTTCCATGTACAGGAGTCTACACAGACAGAAAGGGATGTACAATATTAGAAATATGGATATAACTCCCCAGTAAATGTTAGAACACATACATATATGTTCAAAATTTACATTGTGAATGTCTGAAAAAGAAAGGGAATTTTTTAAATAATTTTGGCATGTTTGTACTATGCATCACAGTGTGCAAAAAATCTTAATTGAAAAAAAAAAAAAAGAAAAAATGCATTTTATGATATTTGTCAAAAATATATTATAGGACATAGTACTGGGTCCATACAAAGGTGCAATGGTGCTGCTGCTCAGGTCATAGGGCTATGAACCATGTCATTTTCAGGCTGTCAGAATGGATGTGTATGCAAATTAGGTGAATTTGTTGAACTGGTAAAAGGAGCAACAGTGTCTGCAGATCCTTTTCCTCAAAGCTCCTACACCATGTTCATATTTCCACTGGATGTGGATGCCAGCAGGGGGCTGTGTCTCATTACTTTAGAATTTTCTAATTCCCAGTGCATGTGTTAGCATGGTGAGCTGCATAGCTGAGTGTGTTTGCACGGAAAGACCACCCAGGTCACAGTGATGATATAGGCAGCAAGTAATTAAAACTAGACATATTCAGTTATTAATTTTGACTTTTGTAAAAGCTATGCTGCGCAGCGTGGCTCATAGTGTCACATTGTGCAATGATGTAGGGCCATTAAATGATGTTGGCTGCATTCTAGGTAGCTGAAATGCATAATAATTACCAATCACATGTGCTGGGCCTATAGCAGACGTGTATAAAGTATACATCCACCCTAAATTATGATTTCCCCCAATACTCTGGACCATTGGAGTACAGACTTGGGAATTTTAACTGAGATAATGCTAGGGGCTGCTGCAGGTCTGCTACATCTGTATGTGCTAGATGCTAAAGTCAATGCTGCTGGTGCTATTGACAATAATACTGGGATGAGAAGGAGAAGAGTGTTCAGGCCCAGGGTAACCTCCTAGGAGCTACATGAGCTGGAGATTGTAGAGTGCTACAGAGTGGACAGAGACATATTACAAGAACTCATTGAGATCTGCTACCCTCATCTTAGAGCCAGAGCCAAGAGAGAGGGTAACCCATCCCTGTAGAAGCAAAGGTATGTGCAGCTCTTAGCATACTAGCTGTAGGGACTTTCCAAAGACCAAGTGGGGACATGATGGAGGTGTCACAGGCATCTGCATCCAAGATACTCCACCAGATCTTGGATGTTATGCTACAATATACCAATGAGCACATATCTTTTCCCTTTTCCCTTGAGGTGATGGCCAGCAATATGCAACACTTCTACCATGTAGCACACTACCCTGAAAAAGTGGATGCCATAGATTGCACTCATGTACACATCAAGGCACCACACGATAAGCAGGGTAGAATCTATGTTAACCGCAAAATCGCAAGGGGTGCCACTTCAACTGCCATGCCATGTGCAATGCTCGGGATTATTCTGAATGTGTGTGCTGGCAGCCCTGGCAGTTATCATGACTCCCATATCTGGCACACATCACAGCTGTGCTGGATGTTTGCTGGGGGGACATCCCACACAGCCATTTACTGGGGGATGTTGGCTGCACCCTGAAAGCGTGGATGGTGACATCCATCAGAAATGCATATACACCCACAGAAGAATGTCATAATGGGGCACACGCACAGACTAGGAACATATTAGAGCATGTGTTTGGGCTTCTGAAGTCAAGGTTACGGTGCCTAGATGTATCTGGTGTAGCCCTGTAGTATTCTCCAGCCACATGTGCTCATATATTCACAGTATGTGCTATGCTACACAATATGATCCTGTGGAAACATCTACAGCAGGATCAGCAAAGTGAAGGGATACACAGACCCCCCCACCAGTCCCTAGGTCAACATAGCCATAGTTACAGGATGACTCAAGGGAGGAATCAACGGGTGATGTCCCTATAAGCAGATGTAGGTGTGCTCAGTACTCCCTGGCTATGACTAAGAGGCAACACATAGCACATTTACTGACAGCCTAGGGACCAAGAGACTGACACCTTACTCCTACTCACAAACAGCAATTAAAGATGATGGCAGGCAACTCACACATCCTGTACTTAACCATGTATTGGCTGTGTACTGCTTCGATATGACAGAGTCAGCCATGAGCTACAGGTGTGTTACCTGCTGCACTTGCAAGGTAAGTCTGTAACCTACACAGTACTTGTAAGGATTATTATGATATGGCATTGTATGTATGGATCTATTACATTATGCAAGTAAATATAGTGGGCTACTTGTACAGAAATAGCATCCACATGAAACTACATATACCAATCCCACTATCATGTTTCCATTAATATTCACTAGGCTTCATGCATGGAATATTAATGCAGTCCTACTACAACAGATTACTGGTACATCAGACAAGGGAGATGTTAGACACTGGGTTGACATGATAGTCAGACTATTGTCTATCCTAACAGAACTTGTGCTGGTGTTCCACCGCCCCCAACAAAGCAGTGTTTCCTTGTAAGTGCTGTAACAGAAACTCATCAATGGTATATCAGATTCCAGCAAGTCTCAGGACAGTAACATAGAAATTGACCATACTAACCTCAAAAAAGGGCATAGCAAAATTAATTTAAAATGGGTGGCGAAAGCCAAACACACTCTGGCTAGGCTTCAGATAGCCTAGTATGAACCTATGAACCTATATCTTTCTTAATACAGTAATAACAATGTATATAATTATACAGCCAACTGTGTGAGAAATGATCACTGCCTGGTAAACAGCTTGTGTAGCTCAAAGGTCTAGGGCAATTAGTTTGTGTGATGGCGTTTATGCTTCTAATCTAGAAATATCCACTTACTTTGGATGTGAGGTATCATTACTTTGTGTTTTACAGACTGTCACTCTGTGTGTGGTGTGATATTATTAACCTCTGTCACATTAATTACATCAGACAACTTTAGAAAGTTGTAGCCAGTGTCAGTGACATGCAGCAGTAAAGACACAAGGACAGATGTCATTTTGTGTAACACACAAATCCCAGACTGGAGTACAGGAAGGTGTGAGCTGGAGTCAGGTTATAACTAGTGAAAATCCCACAGTGCATGCTCATATACTTAGTTAAGAAGAACCCAATTCAGTTGCTCTCTGCTCAGAATGACGTCTTATGCTGGCACCTCTGTCAGTCAGTATTTCTTTTGGGAAACCTACCCTGCTGAAAATCTCTAACAAAGCATTTGCCATCTTCTCTGCCTCAATGGAGGACAAAGCCACTGCCTCAGGGTATCGTGTGGAATAGTCCACTACTACTAGGATATACCTTTTTCCCTGTGGAACTTGGGATACTCAGAGGACCCAAAATATTCATAGGTATCCTCTGAAATGACTCCTCAATCACAGGCAAAGGCATCAAGGGAGCTCTCACCTTTTCTCCTGCCTTGCCTACCTTTTGGCACTGCTCATAGGTCCTGCAGTACCCTGTTACATCCCTTGAAATTCCAGGCCAATAGATGTTCTGCATAATACACCTCTTTGTACATTTTGTGCCCATATGACCTGCAAAGGGAATATCATGGGCTATGGCTACATGTGCCAGATGGTAGGCTCTAGGCACTACCAACTGTTGTACTCTCTCACCTTCTAGCCCTCCCCCAGGGGTCCACTCTCTGTATAGTAACCCTTTGTCACAGTATACAGATTACCCCTTTCCTTGAGAATCAGATGCCTCCCTAGCTACCTGCCTCAGGTCTTGCAATGTAGGGTCTGAGAGATGAACCTGTCTCAACTCTCTTCTTGTAATCCTTCCCAGCTCCCCTTCTACAGGAAGTCTGGCATTCTCTGACAGTGGTGCCTCACTGTCAGCCTGGGTACTACTACTCACCTCTTCCTTTGCAGTCACTCTGTCCAAGGGACCATCAGTACTCCCAAGCAGCTGTGGCTCACATTCAGTCTCACTGCTACAGAGTATCTCCCTCCCTGAAGTAACCACCTCAGCAGTCCTGGCTGCAAGTATGCAGTCTGTCTGGGACTTCCCCAGGCTACCAGACCCACATGCTTGTCTCCTAGCCTGACAGTGTGTAACTGAATAAGCACATGACACTGTCTCCTCCAAATCCTTCCCTATCAGGACATCTGCAGGATGGTAGTTTAGTACCCTTGTTGTCTTTCCAACTTACTGGCTCCCTCACCTTTTGTTCCCCTCCTTGTCTGTGTGGACATCTGTATGCCACATGGCCTCACTGGTTGAATTCAAAATTTAACCCTAGGTCGTGGATGTGTACCTGGACTAGTGGCTTCCCCTGATACTGTCAGATTCTGTTGGGGCAGTCTGTGCTGCCCACCATGGGTTCCTTTAGATCCATGATCAGTACTGGGGGTCCCCTTCCTGTGCAGGGGTGCCCTGCTTCCCAGCTATAGGTATCCCTTCTTCCCCAACTCATCTGAAGTAGCACATTGTCTATCAGCTAACCAGATCCTCATGTCCTCAGGCAAAGTGCTAAGGGAAGGGCTTGTTCCATCACCAAAAGATCTGCCAGCCTTTCAAAAGTGGTGACCTGACATCCACTCACCCACCTATAGAAATAAGTACTCAGTTCAGCAACATATTCACACACACTTTCATTTGCCTTGCGTCTATGCTCACGAAACTTTTTTCCTATACATTTCAGCTGTTAGCTTAGAAAACTCTAATAGACAATTTTTACATCAGTATAATCAAAACATGCAATGTCAGACACTTTAGACAATACAGTTACAGCCTTACCATAGAGTAAGGGGGTCAGGAACCATAACCAAAGCCTTTGGTCAACATTATACTGCTTGCACACCCACTCAAACATATGAATTAATCTATCAAAATTATCCCCCTCTTTAAAGTGCGGAAGAAATTTATTGACCTGTTGTGCTACTGGGGTCCAGTTACTCCCATCTCCATTACCTCCACGACTCTGGTGAAGAGTCAGCATTTCTCTGTCATGCTTCCTCTGCCTCTTCTTTTCCTTGGCTTCTGTCTCCAAATGCCTGGCTTCCAACTCAAGTCTCTTTAGCACCAGATGGATTTTTAAGTCCTCTGCAGAAAGGGTGAGCTGTCCATTCTCCAAGGGTATTATATCTCCACTGCCAGTCCAATTGTCCTCCTGGTTGCTGTTTTCAGATACAGATAAAACAGAGGCTGAAATCAGGTCTGCCTTAGTCAGGTTTCCATGCACCATTCCCCTAGCCTGGCACATCTCTGGCAGCTGGCTCCTTGTCAGCGATCCATACTCCTCTGCTGACATGCTGCCTGCTCACCCTGACTAACTAAGCTAACAAAAGAAATAAAACAATTGTGATCTGAACTCTGAGTATTCACTGCATGGCTGATTTAGAGTACAAAACACCTTCAAAGCTCACTGTACCCAAGCTACAGGAATTCACTCAACCCACACCACTACAAGCCATTTAGTATTTGCCAACCAATTAATATGTGGTGTGGATATCCCACCTCTGCCAAACAATTAATATGTGATGCCCATACCCTGGCCCAGCAATCAAGGAGCATCAATCCTCACCACTAACACCAGAGAGGGCATCTCATATATGAAGGAAAGGATAACAAACACACACAGTAAAGTGCAATTTCCCTTAAGAGCACACAGAGATCACAGTCAGTATGTGGCTGGTCACTCCCTTGCTCTCCAGGTCCCCAATAAGACTCCCCACTGGCACAGCTATAGGGTCCAGATCTCAGCCTAGTGGGCAAGCTAGAACCTCTAGCACCCTCGCTGTCCAACCAGTGCTTTGTGTCCCTTCCCAAGTAGCTGGCACACACACACACTCACACACTTTGAGAAGAGTTTATACAACCACACAGACACTCCTGGGGAAGGCTGGCACAGGTTCTCCAGCTGTGCCCCCTTTTCCCAGACTATACTGTAGTACCCTGCCACCACCCATTAATAATTATTAGCTACTCAAATGCCCTTAAAAGGGTGTCCATGTATTACTGTGCAATATTATTATCCAATTGGGTGGCCACAGTGGCGCAGCGGTTAGCATTGTCGCCTCACAGCAAGAGTTTCTCCGGTTCAATCCTCGACTGGGGTGCCTTCTGTGTGGAGTCTGCATATCCTTGCTGTGGTCACATGGGTTTCCTCCAGGTGCTCTGGTTTCCCCCCACATCCCGAAGACATACTGTAGATGGATTGGACACTTTAAATTGGCCCTAGGTGTGAGTGTGTGCATGTGTGTGCCTTCCTTGGAAGGTTGGGCACTGGGCTGGCAACTTGACACCATAAAACTCTACTGCCAATCATGAGAGGACAGGTGATCTGCTGTGGTGACCCCTAACCAGGAAAAGCCAAAAGAAGAAGAAGAATATTATTATCCAATTGGTAATATAACTAAACAGTCCAGGCTTATTGGAGTGACTTGGTACAGTAATCACTATAAATATGCAATGTACTCTAGAGCTTAAATTATCTCTATACAAAACAGCCCCAGTTGAAAGGTTTTAAAATATTTAATAATAAATAATAAAAACACAAGACAATACTTCTTACTACACAGTGCTAGTCAAGAGTTCAGAGCTCACAGAGAAATACTTAAAATAATTCAGTAGTACAGTTCTGACATCACAGAAAAACACCTAGTCTAATTTTTATAGTTTCTAGCTAATTCTAAGAGAAAACACAAGTCTAAGATAACTTACATATGAGCAAGACAGTGATGTGAGTTGGATGGTCAAGACAAAAATGTTTATTCCTCTCTGGTTCTCTCTGTTTAAATTGAAATTGCAGTTCTGATTCACATTACATCATTCTTCACACTTCCCTGGGTTCCCTGGCAAACAGAAACTGCATTTACATTCTTAACATCTCCTTGTGTTATCTTGCAGCTGGTCAGGCAGCAGACCAATAAAATACATTTGCATGTTTACATCTAGCAATTTAACTTTTGGTTAAAACAATAGAAAGAATGTCTTTATCTAGATGCTCTAGATGCTTTGGCACCACTGTCTACATCAAAGGGACACCACATGCTTTACATTTGGTCAGTAGAGTGCACTGTTGTCACATTTTATTTCCAGTTCCACATGTAACAGTATTTCTTTACATTTAAGACAACAAGCCTGTGTCTTACATTCATATTTACAAATCACAGAATTATCTGGCAGCCTTCACACCCAGTAGTGAATTTTAAAATTATAGCTGCTGAAGTTAAAAAATATCAGTGTGGCAAGTTCTGTCCAATATTAAAGGGTGGGTTTAGTGCTCAGAAAGTTACTTGTAATCAGAATGATGGCTATGGTTATGAGGACAGAAATCAATGTCAGTGTTTAGTAGATGATAAAACTCTTGCTTTACCAGTTATGATTACCAAAGATAGTACTATGATTAGAGGCATAGTTACATCCAGTTGGAAAATAATTATGGGAAAACCTGATTTGGTTAAAGTTATAGGGAATAAGCCACAATTTATTACAAAGAAGTACATTAACTTGAAAATGCTATTGGGGTTTCATCCCTATAACAATATTAAGTTTAGTTTACCAAAAATGGGCACTTTTGGATGTGTTTTTTGTAAGCATTGTAGGTTTATGAGTAATAGTAACACAGTACATTTCACCCATTTAGACAAAGTAGTTACAAGCAAAGATGACTACAACTGACTCAGTAAGAACATAGTTTATGTTAGTCTTTGCAGCACCTGTCACAGCTTTTATGTTGGCAAGAGCACCAGATCTCTTAAAGTCAGAGTTCAAAAACACATGAAAGCTATTAAAGATAAAGGTTCATTAAATGCACTTAGTAAACACAGTATAGTTCGCAATGGTTTTAGAAAATTTTACTTTTTTGTTCTCGAACATATTCATGAATTTTCTTTTACTAATGGAGGCAACCAGTTGTTGGAAACTCATGAGTTAAGGTGACAAATTTTATTGCGATCAGATCGGCCACCAGGCCTTAACAAATATATCAATATTAAGAGTTCACTTAGGTATAGGATTTTATAAGTTCTTAGTTTTCCATCACTTTCTTGGTTTTATTATCTAATATTGCATATACAGTTATTATTTGTTATTATTTTATACACATATTTATATACGTGTATATTCTGCATGTGACCTGATTTTAATGTGATTTATAAGTGTCGGCACTCACTGCCCCATTGATTAATTAACTGATCATCTGTCAAGCAGAGTGAATGAAGTGATCCCAGGGGTGTATTTTCTGTTACCCATCCACTCGTCAAGGTTTCTCTTAAAGAGTGTTAGTGAGGGGCTCTGCCTAATGTAGTTTGGAATTTTGTTCCAAAGCATGGGGAGTCTCTGTGACAGGAATCTATCCCTCCAGCATGTTCTATTTATTGTTGTGGTGAGGTTTAGCTCACTAGAACACGTGGCTCGCAGTGACTTGGATTTCTTTAGTTAGAGCATGTCCATCAATTCTGAGTTGTACATGGCTTTGTAAGTCAGGCAGAGATCACCTCTGAGTAAGCGATATGCCAGTGAATACAGCCGGAGTTTTTTCAGTCGGGCTGCATTGGACATATATTTGAGGCCCGTAATCCTCTTTGTGAGGTACTTTTGTGGCCTCTCTAGCTGTTGGAAGTATCTTGTGAGGTACATCCCAAATGGGGCATTGTACTCTATAATGGGTCTGATGAGTGAAGGGGAGAGGGGCACTATAACCTCTTTATTTCTAGATGCGAACCCTTTAGTAATTAGATGGGCCACATAAAAGGATTTCCTAACTACTTTAGCGATATGATTGTCAAAGGAGAGATCACTATCTACCTGGGTCCCCAGATCTCTTATTACCTCTTCTGTATGAAGGGGGCTGCCACCTATGTGGTAATCCGTGGGTGATTTGTTTTTCTCAAACATGATGACTATGCATTTTTTGGCATTTAGCTTGAGGCCATGACTTTGAAACCAGGTGTCCGTCTCAGTAATGCCCTTTTGGAGGATGTCCGTGTCAGCCATTATACATTGTTTAGATTGTATAATGTTATTTATTCTATCATTTTCAATTCATTATTAATTGCATATAGGGGAGATATTTAGGGATAGCCCCATTTTTTATTGTGTGTGTAGGTATGCTTTTATTTAAAGCATTCTCACTTTAAGTAGAATTATCTACTTAACTGATCTAGTTAGTTGTTTAATTAGATGTTCTGTGCTATTGGATATGAAGTTAATAAAAAATAGATATAAGCTTATTATGTATTGTAGTGGTTAATTTCTTGATGAAGTTCTGTATATGTGAATAAACAGGAACGAAAATGCTAAATTTCTAGTGTTGTGGTCATTTCAGTTAGCCGATTCTAGGTCTCAAGTAGTGCAGCCAAGTTTTGTTTGGTTGCAAGATGTTTTCTTGGTGTTTGGACTGCTGCAGTTGTTTTATATACACATATTATATATATATATATATATATATATATATATATATATATATATATATATATATATATATATATATATATATTATAGGTTCATAAGTTCATAGGTAGGTACTAGGCAATCTGCCCTAGGGCATTTATAAGCCTAACCAGAATGTGTTGGCCTTCGCCTCACTTTTAGATTAGATTCCTGAGCCTCTGTCCAGCAGGGCCATAGAAGTGATCCCAGGTGTAAATTTACGATTTCCCATCCACTCATCAAGATTTCTATTGAAGAGGGTCAGTGAGGAGCTCTGCCTAACATGGATAGGGATTCTATTCCAGAGCGAGGGAAGCCTCTGGGATATGAATCTATCCCTCCAGCATGTCCTATTTATTGTTGTGCTGAGGTTTAAATCCCTGGAGTGTGTAGCTCTAAGGGATTTGGATTTCTTGAGGTGGAGCATGTCCATTAATTCTGGGTTAGACATGGCCTTATACATCAGGCAGAGCTCGCCTCTGAGTAGGCGGTAAGCAACTGAGTAGAGCTGAAGTTTTTTTAGTCGAGCTGCATAGGGCATCTGTTTGAGGCCCACGATCTTCTTGGTGAGGTACTTTTGGGGTCTCTCTAACTGTTGCAGGTGTCAGGTAAGATACATCCAAATGGGGCATTGTACTCAATTATGGTCCTGATGAGTGGTGAGTAGAGGGGCACAATGACCTCTCTTGATCTAGATGTGAACCCTTTCATGATTAGGTGGGCTATATAGAAGGTTTTTCTAACCACTTTGGCAATGTGATTTTCAAAGGAGAGGTTACTATCTACTTGGGTCTCCAGATCCCTAATTACATCTTCTGTACTTAGTGGATTACCACCTATGTGGTAGTTTGTGAGCACATTGTTTTTCCCAAAGGGGATGACTATGCACTTTTTGGCATTTAGCTTGAGGACATGGTTCTGACACCAGGTATCCATCTCCATAAGACCCTTCTGGAGGATGCTTCTGTCAGCTGGAGAGTCGATTATGGCTCCCAGTTTGCAATCATCTGCAAACTTGGTCAGCTTATATTTTATATATATATATATATATATATATATATATATATATATATATATATATATATATATATATATATATATATATATATATATATATATATATGTGTGTGTGTGTGTGTGTGTGTGTGTGTCTGTGTTTGTGTATGTGTGTGTGTAAACATATATATTCCTGTCTCTTTCCACATATACTGTGTGTATATATATATATATATATATATATATATATATATATATATATATATGTATAGGTCTACTTGAAAATACCAACATGCCAAAACACCGAAAACGAGAACACCGAGACCGGAAGATCGATAACTGAGATAACCGACAGTTTAAAAGCCCAACGCTGAGAACACCGACATGTTAAGGTAAGTGTGTGATAGTGACAGACTTTACGGTTAGGGGTGGGTTAAGTGAGTTAGGATTAGGGTGCGGGTTAAGGTAAGTGTGTGATAGTGACAGACTCTAGGGTTAGGGGCGGGTTAATTGAGTTAGGGTTAGAGCATGGGTTAGGTGAGTGTGTGATTGTGACAGACCTTAGGGTTAGGGTTTGGGTTAAGGTTAGTGCATAGATAGTTGTGTATGTAAGGTTTAGTGTAGGTCTGTAAGGTTTTTGGTGTGCTTGTGTTGAGTGTGTGTTTTTCAGAAAAAGTATTTGTTTTGTTTTGTTAATTGTGGGGATTGTGGTTTGTCAGGCATGTGAAGTTTTGTGCTTGTCGATCTTCCGGTCTTCGGTGTTCTACTCGCCGGTGTTTTGGCATGTCAGTTTTTTCAAGTAGACCTATAGATATATATAGATATATATATATATATATATATATATATATATATATATATATATATATATATATATATATATATATATATATATACCACACACACACACACACACACACACACACACACACACACACACACACACACACACACTCCTGGGAAAAGCTGGCACAGGTGTACTAGCTATACCCCTTTCTGCCCAGACTATAATGTAGTTATTATTGCCACCAGTCACTCCTTATCAGTTACTTTAAGGCCCTTAATAAAGGGTGTTCAGTCTTACTGTGTAATATTAATATTAACACAAATAGTAGTTTGATCAAGAGCAAGGCTATTAGGAGTGGTCCACACAGTGTCACCAAATAAATATGCAAGTACTCTCATAACTTAAATATCTCTATACAGATCAGCCACAATGAAAGGTTTAAATATATTTAACAATGTAAGAACAAGACAATAGTAAATATGCATTCATAGTGACATCAGAGTTCAAAATCAAAGAAAATATTTAAAACAACATTGCAGGACAGTCTCAAATGAATAAATAAACAATCTAAATTAAGCTTTGCTATATTCCTGACTATATACAAGAGGATTTCTATACCTTAGTACAGGTACTTAATTAGAGCAGCAAGGAATATGTGGTGAATGGATCTCCTCTAGTTGCTGTTGTCAAGTCAAAGAGAGAATACAGAATATTGTCTCTCTCAGAGATTTCTTAAATCAATGTTTCAATTATTACTGCTCACATAGCATGCAAAATGACATTATTCCTTGTCATCTGATTTTTGTCCCAGTTAAAACCCCCGCTGTTGAAAGCTAACATTATTTAGTATCCACCTGTGAAAATACATAGACAAGGGCTTTTTCTCAGATCTTTGCAGATCTTGGAAGTCATAAAACAATAAAACACTTCCAAGATAATACAGAAAACATCTCAGCACAGACATTGTGTCTTTTGCTGCACTGAAACTGAAATATAACATCTTTTTTATGGCCAAGCCATAAAGTAATTTAATTTCTGCTATTTTATGAAGTTTTGCAAGTTAACCTCATGTATTCCAGTTTCCCCTGTTAACATATATACATTTACACAGTTACAATAGTGTATGTACATTTCTGTTCTATTCAAGTAGGGTACATTGTGGATACATTTCAAAAAGCACTTTGTGAAATACCTCTTTAGCACATGTTTGTATAAACCATCTCTAATACATTTGTAACATAAACATCTTATATGAATCATGTTGATATTCACAAATTACATATAATTATTTACAAAATTCCACATAGCTGGGCTGGCAGTATCTCCCTTCCTTACATATCTTACTCCTCAAAGATTCAAGCTAGTTTTTCAAGTGACCCTTGAGAAACATCTAAGAATAATTTACCCCAGTCCCTGTCTTGAGAATCTATCTGTGTTGGTATTGGTAACCCCACTGCTATGCTGCACTGTCATATCATATGCCTGCAACCCTAGGCTCCACCATAGTAATTTGGGATTTTGCTGGCTGGCTACCTGAAGCCATAGATCCCCCTTGGATTCCTCCTGCATCCAACTGCAAATATTTAGCACCAGGGTCACCCTATCATGGTAAGGTTTCATGAAGGTAACATGGTACAATTTGTGCCCCTGCCTCCTGCCTAGCAGTTCTACCATGTAGTTAACAGCACTGACCTTCTTTACCACTTTGAAGGGTCCCTCCCAAGCTGCCTACAACTTGTGTCTGACAGGAATGAGAGCCTTTTCCTATACCCTTCAAGTGTTAACTTAAAACACTCTATTATACAGTTTTTAACAGTATTATAATTTAAGCAATCAGTATCAGACAATTTAGAAATAACAGTTACAGCTTTACCATAGAGTAAGGGGATCAGGAACCATCCAAAGAGCTCTTGGGCAACATTATACTGTTTACATAACCTTTCAAAAATATGAATACATATATCAAAATTATCACCCTCTGTAAATTGTGGAAGAAATTTACTGACCTTTGTTGCTTCTGGGGTTCAGTTATTCCATTCCCATTACCTCTATGACCCTGGCAAAGAGTCATCATCTCCTTTTCATTTTGCCTCTGCCTCTCATTTTCTTCAGATTCCAGACATTTTAGTCTCTCTGATGATTCTAATGCCATCTGTTTCTCCTTTTCTTCAGCCTCCAAATGCCACAGTCTCTCTGCTGATTCTAGTTCTAACCATTTGGCCTCCAGTTCAAGTCTGTTTAACTCCAGATGGATTTTAAGTCCTCTGAGGCAAAGTTGAACTGTCCATTTTCTGAGAGTTGTGCATACTCAAGGGCAGTCTGGTTGTCCTCCTGGTTGCATGTCTGTGATACAGCTGTGATTAAGGCTGCAATCACTTATGCTTCAGTCAGGTTGGCATGCACCTGTCCTTTGTCCTGGCACAGCTCAGCCAACTGGCTCCTTCACAGCTTGCCAAATTGCTCGGCTGACATCCTTGCCTGCTCTCCCTGACTAATTAAGCTAACAATAAATAAATAAATAAATACATCACTAAATAAATAAATAAAACTATTGTGATATGGAACTCTGGATGTTCACTGTGTGGCTGCTTCAGAGTACAAACAACTTCCTTAGTGACTACTATTTACAGGCTACAGGAATTCAATATCCATACCTCTGAATCCCAATATGTGGCTATCCCACCACTGCTAACCAATAAATGTGATGCTCCACTACTGGACCAGTAATCAAGGAGCCTCAGTCTTCACCACTGGCAACAGTGGGGGACATATTCTTGGAGGATGACAGGCACACACACAGTATTTTCAGATGCAGAATTCTGCATCAAGTGCAATTTCCCTTAAGAGCACACATAGACCACAGTCAGTCTAGAGCTAGTTCCTGTCTCTTTCAACACATCCCCAATAAGACTCTCCACTGGTACAGCTATAGAGTTGAGATCTCAACTGAGTGACCAAGTTAAGACCTCCAGCACCTTCAATGTCTAACCAGTGCTTCATGTCCCTGCCCAAGTATCTGATACTCACACTCTTTGAGGTTTGATTTATATACACACACACACACGCGCACACACACACACACACACACACACACACACACACACACACACACACACACACACACACACACACACACACACACACACACACACACACACACACACACACACACACACACACACACACACACACACACACACACACACACACACACACACACACACACACACACACACACACACACACACACCTGGGAAAGGCTGGCACAGGTTTACTAGCTATGCCCCTTTTTTGCCCAGACTATAAGGTTGTTATCACTGCCACTAACCAGCTCCTTATGAACTACTTTAAGGCTTTTAACAGAGGGTGTGCAATCTTACTGTATAATGCTACTATTAATATAAAGGATAGTTTGACCAAAAGCAAGGCTATTAGGAGTGGCCCACAGTGGTACCAAATAGATATGCAAGTACTCCCAGAACTTAAATATCCCTAGACAGATCAGCCAAAATGAAATGTTTAAATATATTTAATAATAAATAACAAAATAAGACAATACTATATATATATATATATATATATATATATATATATATATATATATATATACATACACAGGATGTCAGACTTCAAAATCACAGGAAATATTTAAAATAAAATTGCAGAACAGTCTCAAATAAAGAAAGAAAAACATCTAAATTAAGCTTTGCTATATTCCTGACTATATCTAAGAGAATTACTATACCCAAGTACACTTAATTAGAGCAGCAAGGCAGATGTTGGGAATGGATCTCCTCTAGTTGTTGCTGTCAGGTCAAAGAAGATACAGAATGTTGTTTCTCTCTCTCTCTCTCTCTCTCTCTCTCTCTCTCAGAGTTCTTAAATTAATATCTCAAATGTTATTGCTGGGATAGCTTGCAGAATGGCATCATTTCTTGTTATCTGACTCTATCCCAGGTAAAAACCCCAGTGCTAAAAGTTAGCAGTATTTAGCATCCACCTGTGAAAATACATAGACAATGGCTTTTGCTCAGATCTTTGCAAATCTTGGAAGTCATAAAACAATAAAACATTTCCAAGACAATACAGAAAACTTCTAAGCACAGACATTGCTTTGGCTGCACTGAAACTGAAAGATAACATCTTTTTTATGGCCTAGCCATAAAGTAATTTAATTTCAGCTATTTTTCTGAAGTTTTGCAAGTTAATCTCCTGTATTCCAGTTTCCCTTGTCAAACATATACATTTGAACAGTTACAATAGTCTATGTACATTTCTGTTCTATTCCAGTGGGGTACACTGTGGATACATTTCAAACAGAACGTTATAAAATACCTCTTCAGCACACGTCTGTACAAACCATCTTATGTGACATACAGCTCTACTACATTTGTAACACAAGCATCTTATACGAATCGTGTTGATATTCACAAATGACATATAATTATAAACAAAATTCCAAATAGCTGGGCTGGCAGTATCTCCTTTCATGACAACTACTTTCAGAGATGACAATGCCCATGGCATCACTCACTGCCCTGACATACCAGTACTGGCATCCACTTTGTACTTTGGACCCACATAGGATTTCCCTGGCAGGTACACTTAATGATCCTTCAGCAGGTAGTGTAGAAAGAGTTTTCTTTTGTAATATTCAGAATACCACAAACAGCAAATATTTCCTGCAGGTCTCAGGTGCACACTATAATGAATCACAAAATAAATCTAGGAAGTGAAAGTAGGCCTTCATCAGTCCAAAACACACGTGATATTTCAGGTGTGCAACAGCCTCATGCTATTTCGCTCTGTGGATTACATATTGTTATCATGAGCTATGGATTCAGGGCATATCAAGCAATGCCAAGTAGATGCCCCTGAGGGAAGTTACCACTCAAAATTACTGGAATAAATCAGGTGTATGCTAGATGTGGGAAAAGTAAAAGCTGCCTGGATTGTGCAGAGATGCATTGTGTATGATACTCTTAGCATTGCACAACACTTGGCAGTTGATGAGAGGGAAACCCTTATGGTTGATATACCATAGTCCACATGAAACAGGTTGGGCTTTGATAGTTGTGGATGGTTGTAGCTAATGGTCCCTGGAACCCCAAGGAGATGTGCTAGTTTATAGAAAGTCCAATTAGTATTGTTTCTCTCCTCTGTGGTCTGTGGGAATCATATATGCTCATTAACATGTTGCTCCATGACATTTGTGAAGCAGTTGTAAGTAATACACCCCACATGTCCCCCAGTTGTCAGAAGAAGATTCCTGTTCCAAGAATAGTCAATGCTGCACATACCTTAGTGTCCAAAGGGTTCAATATTATATGCATTCCATAAGATTTCATGAGAAAATATCATGTCTACAAGCTGTTACTTGGGGTCTATGTCCATATCATAGTAGTCAACTATGTCCAAGTCCAGGAAATTATGGTATATTAGGCCCAAACAGACCCTCCTGTAATTTTCAGGATGGTGGTGCACCCTGCTGAGCACACTGGCTGTGACAGACACCTCTAAAATGTACTTCTGTTCTATAACTTGTGCTGTATCTAGCATTGTATCACAGTACAAACGTGCTTGGAGTGGTACTTTCTGAATCAGTCCACAATATTTTTTACTTTTGCTTGCATTTGCAGTGGGGCTTATTACTATAATATTGAACATTTTCCTGTGATTTCATGATCATTAGTATGAAGCTGGACATGCAATTCCAACTTTTTGCATAAGGGCACTACCTGTGTTTCTGAAATGGCCCATCATATTTATTTAACATTTGTTTACTGGGATAATCCAACTTAAAATGAGCCAATTTTCAACAGAGGCCCAGAAGAAACACTCAAGTCGCATGTCTTAGTAACATGGGAGGAAACTGGAGCACCCAGAGGAAACTGACACAAATGCAGGAAGGACATGCAGACTCTGCACAGAAGGTATCCTTGCTGAGAATCAAACCAGAAAGCCTCTCGCTGTGAGTGAAACATCTACACCACTGTTGTTGTTGCTGTTGTTGTGTCTTTCAGCTTTTCCCAGTTAGGGGTCGCCACAGTGTAACTCCGGTCCGCTAACAATTGGAAGTAGATTTTTACGTGCCGAGCTGCTGGCTATGACGCACAACCTTCAACGAAGGTACGCCCGTTCACGCATGTCTCCACACAGAAGACTGTCTAGCTGAGAATCGAACAGAAACATCAACCATCTACACCACTATGCCATCCAAAATATACACCAAAACTCTTCATGCAATTTTGTCTAATCCATTGTGTTACTTGTTTTGATTTCCAAGGAGTTTTTTATTTTATTTATTATTTTTTTCTAATGTACACATGCATTTTTTTTCTTTCATGATTTCATTTCTTGTAACCAATATAGAAGAACGGAATTGCTTATTGCCTTTGTTGGTTTACTCAGTATGGGCTGTGAGTTTATATATATATATATATATATATATATATATATATATATGTATATATATATATATATATATATATATATATATATGTGTGTGTATATATATATATATATATATATATATATATATATATATATATATATATATATATATATATATATATATATATATATGGAGAGAGAGAGAGCAAGCAAGACAAATATTCATAGATTTTTTATTTTATTTTATAGTATGAATGGTAAGGAGTTTTCTTAATTAATAATATTTGAAGAAAAATGTCTGATGACATGTGAATGGTGCGATCAACCAAAAAATCTGTACTCTGTTTCTGGTTCACATGTTTTGTAATGCAGCCCTCCTCAGAAGCTCTAACAGTTTATCAACATGGGCAGTTGTACAGGCAGGAAAAAAATCAAGTCTCAGGTAATCTCATACATATGACTATGACTGAGTGACCCATGATCACCAGCTGCAGTAGCATGGATGTCTAAAGTACTGGATTGATTAATAGCTAAGCTGACTGACAGAACTGGTAATAAAGTTGTGCCTGCCCATCCCTGGCAGGATAGTGGGACAGATCTGGAGATGTACTGCATATGTCCTTTGGAGGAAGATGGACTGGGAGACAAGTATCTGTTCTTGGTGGGTAGTATTCTTACCAAGCCACAGAAGAATGGTAGCTAACAGACGAGGCGTGTCATAGCTTGAAACTCACATGGGAAAGGTTTAGTAGGCCTCCTAGTTTTTGAGTGCTGTATATCCCCTGCCCACACCCCAGTAGAGTTACACTATTAAAAAAAAAAAAAAAAAAAAAAAAAAAAACTCAATTACTGCGATGGCAGCAAGGACACAAAACAACCTCATGGCTGCCTGAATGACAATCCCCTGGAGAGACCTGTTAGTCTGGTACTTCTAGGAAGTCCCAACCTCCAGCATATGTGGAACAAACGAGCTGTGACTAGTCAGAAGGTGGCTCAATGTTCAGCAGGCATGGATGCAAAAATGACAGAGAAAAAAGTAATCCCAAATAGAAAGAGTGGTTTCACTTTCTCACAGTTGCAACTGTCCAAGCTGAAGTAATGAGGAATCACAATTCAAACAGCACAATTTCCACATATTGGCTTTCAGTCTTTAAACACATATTGCTTGAAGAAAGCAGATTTCAGTAACTTTCCTGCTACCAGAAAACATTTATTGTGTTGTCATTTTAAGCTCAGACAATTGTGCAGTGGCATCAGTATTTAAACGCCTTGAAATTCTTTTTCCCCTTTGCTGGCTTGACTTCTAGTAGGTAGTGTTTGTTTACTGGATTTAAAAGTACTGCAGAACTTGCAATGACCGTTTGTTTTCTCTACAGAGCAGTCATAAGATAGAATTTATTGCTGTACAAGTAATCTGATATTTAAAAGTATCCCTACCAATGTTTTCTAATATGAGACATGAAACAGGGCAAAGAGAGAGAGGGAGAAAGTGGCATCCGGTGTTTCAAGTCTTCCCTTCCAGTTGAGAAGATGCAGAGAAGAGTGGGAGTATAGTTTGTATGGCTGTAGGAAATACAAGAGTGGGTGGGAAAAGAAGTGATGTAACTGGCAGTTGTTATGACGGAAGTGCTAAAGATGGAGTGGGTGTAGTAAGACTAGGATAGGTAACAGATCCAGGAAGTGGTGTGTAGGAGAGAGAAAAAACAGAGAGCAAGAAAGCGAGAGAGAGGGTGAGAGAGAGAGAGAGAGAGAGAGAGAATTTGTCAACTGTCTATTTTAGAAACACAGTAGAAAAGCAGTCTGGGGGAAACATACTGAGTGATTTGTCAGGACAGTGTAGCAAAGTAATTTACAGATGTCAGCTTATAAAACAGAGTATTTATTGTAGGGAAATCAGAGCTGAAGGTAGATAAACTGAATACTGTAATAAAACAAGAAGTGTCTTCGAGATTAACAGTTGGTTAACACAGATGCACAGAAGCCAAAACATATAATTAGTACACTATCTATTTTGTACTACTGTGTGAAGTAATACCAAAGAAAATCTACTCTAAGCAACTGAATTAGTTTGAATGCAACATATCAGGCAGATAACTATGCTTTAATGGCGTTGCAAAATAAAATATCCAAGATATTAAATATTTATGAGTAAGGTAGGTACTTTTTAGGAAAAATATGGTAATTTAGTTGCATTTATTCTGGGCCTCTCTTTGATAGTAGCAGAGCCTGCAGTGTAAGGACACTACCACTTCTTATAGATATTCTGTAATACAGGCTAATTCTAAAGCCATTGCTGTCTGTAATTTACAATGAAAAGCAAATACGGTATTTCAAATAGTATGTTATGCTTATAAGAGGAACCTAACATTTTCTTGTGGAATATTTGCCTCAGGGTATCTGACTAAGCCAGTTCAAGTATGGTCCCTTACGCTATTCAAATGGTTATAAAAAAAGTTTTGCTAGAACTTTATTAAGCACAACTGAAAATGTGTTCATATTTACAAGAAAAGACCACTCAGTCACTAATATGTTTTACGAAAATGCCATGTCATCAATATTGTAGGTGGTGTGCAAAGTATTTTATTTATAAACATTTGTATATATATTTATATATATATATATATATATATATATATATATATATATATATATATATATATATTACATCTCTCAAATCTCTCAGCCTCTCTTATATATAATATGCATGCAATATTGTATATGTGTAAATACAAAAACAGCCAGGCAAAGCAAATGATTTCTTCTTGGAAAGCATTTCCTTACAATATGAAGTCAGGAAGGAAGACAGTAGGTTTCAGACTACTAAAATTAAAATTTTATAGAAATGTATCACTTGTACCAAAATAAAATGAATGTGTCTGCACTGAAAGTAACAAAAAAATTAAATTCACTGTGATAGCTGAATTTTCAGAAATACTACTATCAAAATTTTAAATGAAAAATGTTTGTTTTTAAGCAGTCTTTTTATTAGTGATATATGTAGTAACAGAAAAGAGTTAATACATATTTCTGTTGAAATTGCAAAATACATTGTTTAACAAATTTAAAGTGAGACAATGAAGTCACAGCAGAGAAATCATTTTTATGTCTTGGATTTTGGTATGACAGTTTAAACAGATAAAATAATATTATATAATATTACAGGAAAGACGTTAGGCAGGATTCACAAAGCCTCCGTGTAAGAGTTACAAGGCTTACACG
This sequence comes from Protopterus annectens, assembly GCF_019279795.1. Classification (NCBI taxonomy): domain Eukaryota; kingdom Metazoa; phylum Chordata; order Ceratodontiformes; family Protopteridae; genus Protopterus; species Protopterus annectens. Next base: position 432,039,846 of record NC_056735.1, read on the forward strand.
GAGGCTGCAGTTAAACGGTGTGACGTCAGCATGTCATGCATATGCATGAGGGCATGCTGAATCATACCTAAGGCTCACACGGTCCATGGAAGACAGTAGGGGGCGTGTCCGTAGGCCGAGCCCTGCAAACGGACATGCCCCCAGAAGAGTAAAAGTGCCGAACGTAAACCCCCACGACAGAGTCCATGGAAATGTGAATAAACACAACACAACACATGCCCCCACAGACTATGAACATAAAATATATAAATGAACATGTTATATATTTTTTAAATTGTAAAGATGTTTGCCCGTGAGTGTGTTTGTTTGCGCGGGCGTGCCCATAGCTTAGCCACAGTTAGCAGTAAGTGGAAAAGCATATAAGAACTAACTATGCAAAGTAAGCCAAAAAGCAATAGTGTAGCGGTAGAGATGTCGGCTGAAAAGCAGGCAGTCATGGTTCGAGACCCCACAACATCAATTTTTATTTTTAGTGAAATAAGCACGAAACAAGTCCCTGACATATATGTACACATATAAAATTATATTTTATGTAAAATGTAATGAAATGGGCCATTTATTGTGAAGAAATGTAAGATAACAAAATAATAAAAGATGCCAGATGTGCCTATAGCTGAGCTACAGTCTAACAAGTTGAGTGCATCTGCCCGTAGGTGAGCAGTGGTTTAACAGGTGTAGAATGAGTGCCCGTAGGTGAGCAGTGGTTTAACAGGTGTAGAATGAGTGCCCGTAGGTGAGTAGTGGTTTAACACGCTGAAACTGTGTGCCCCTAGCTGAGCTATGCGTAATATGTGCGCTGACAGCCAAATGGAGCGTAAACCAGCGTAACCCGTTTGCGCGGAGCTGCGCACCACGCCAACAAGCTAACTGATGGGCAACGTTGAGCAAGCTGTAACAAAACTGCCTTTACACAGACACACCTCCTAGCCTGTGTAGACAGTCATAAAATATAAAAAGCAGTGGCCAGGTTCGAACCCAGGATACCATGCACCATAGTCAAGGTACTGAACCACTAAGCCATGACAGCTGTACTTAGAAAAGCAGTAATAGCAAATATATAGGAATGAATAGAAAGAGCTGATACAATTCCAAAATGGTCAATCACAGATAAGTGCGGGAAAAACGGCATATATAAGCCCCATAGGCGGGAATACACAGCATAACCGATTGTAGAACTAACTTGCAGCCAGAATGTCAGGAGTAGGTGAGGGTAGTTGCTTTCGAGCACAGAGGTGGGGCATTGAGGAGTCCAAATATATGGTTTGGCTCCTTGTCCACAATCATGAGGCCCAACTCATGCAGGGCCAGGTCCTGTGGGGAGCATATAGGGCTGAGGTGTGGGACCGGTTGGCTCATGATCTTACCAGTGCCACAGGGATTCCAAGGACTGGTTAGCAGGTCCGTCACCACCATGCGGACTTGAAGAGATGGAAGCAGGACAAACTGAACCTTTGGATCCAGGAGGCCTGGCAAATGCCCAATGCCCCACTACTGAGTAAGTCACATCTAATTATGTATGTAAGAAATTAACCAAGCTGATATTATGGAGATGTGTATTCCAATATTACTTTATTTATATTACAGCTGCAGGTGTCCGTTCTGTGAACCACAGAGCCTATGGTGATAGGCTGGTGCGGTTGCGCCACCAGGCAGGTCAGTAATCCTCTCCATGTAACTGTAAATAAATATAAAAGTATAACAGTTAGCAAAAGAGTGCAGTGTAGTCACTAAGTAATAAAATGTGCAAGTAACTGTGTAAGAGTGTTTGCAAGCATTGCTTGATTACAAAAGTGTGTTGCAGTCTGTAATCCAAACAGAAAAATGAAAATGTCTGAAATAAAGTCTGAAATAAAGATGTCCCACCTGTAATATAATAGTACACAACCTGCAGCAGGCTGAAAAGTACAGCTGCAGAAGATAAGCAAAACACATGTTTGAAATATATCCCTGTTGAAATACTGAAACATGACAGAAGTGAGACTGTTGGAAAGGATTGTAATAACTACAGGTAAAACATTTCAATAAAGCCTAGAAGTAAGTACCATCCTGAATTGTAAAAATAAAACAAGTGAGAGAGTGTGAGAAAGAGTTATGAATCCACCAATAAAGTAGTAATAACTCCTGAATAAAGTATACTGCAGTCAGTACAGCATGAAATGAATTTGACAAGCAGAACCAAACTGCAAAATGTGTTCAAAATGTTCCTGCAGCTGGAATGTGTATCCCAAAATCTGGATATGTTGTTCTCAGTCTGCAATATGCAGATAGTATGATTGTCTGAAATACCATACATCCACAGTTGTCTATAGCTATATAAAGCAAATGTAGCAGGATGATGTAGCTGAACAGAGCCAGATATGAACGTGTATGAATAAAAATGAAAATGTATATTGATGTGGCAGTAACATTCCTGTCACCAACTTGAAGTAGTTATCACATAGGAAACTGTAGGTAGAACCGTAGTGTGTATATATTTGCAGCTATTAGAAATGTACAGCATATGTATTGGTATTTGAAGGTGTTAATTATATTTTCTTCACCCTACCCTATAACCACATATAATCCATTCCACGTGAAATTGGTATGTGCAATCACAATTAACACCCCTGGACATTTGTCCTGTTGGGTCATACATATTTGCATGTACGTTGATGCACCTGCCCTGTTCATACATCCAAACCTGATGGCCTGTTGCCATCAATCAACCCTGCATCTTGTTGGACTGTGTATTGCTGTTCAAATTATGCATGTGTTTTGCTCGCTGTTCAATGGTGTGAATATCTGGGTGTTTGGTTAATGGGAATACTAATGCATGCTGTTACAACTAATTGTGAATGGTATTGTATGTTACTAGCCCAAACTGTCATGACATAATGCAAAACATAGGATGACAGGGAAGGCGGGTTCCAGCGGACCCACCTCTCCCACCTCAGCTGGCGAGTGCACCTGGCAGTAGTGCCCAGTCCGGACCTTCCTCCGGTGGCCCTGTGCCACCTGCGGGTGGAAGCACTGCAGGGGATGGGGCTCGTCCCCCCTCTGCAAGTGTGGCCGGAGGAGAACCACCAATCACCCTCCATAGTGTCCGGACTGTGGTGCGTAGGGAGTTCCAGGAAGCTGTTCTTGGGCCCCTACACCAGCTTGAGGCACAGGTGGCACAAATAATGGGCATGCCTGCTGCCCGGCCTACACAGCCCGCAGCACAGCCCCATCCTGGGCCGTGAAGGCACAGTGGCAACTGCCCATGGGTGGGGATATCAGTTCCACTGTTGCCATCTGTGGGCTCATGGGCTCTGGATATCCAAACATCCGTCCCCGCCAATTGTGTAACCCCCCAACACGTGTCATACACCGCCCCTGTATGCATCTTGTTTGTCTTGTCTGTTGACCTACCCAACATACCTCCCCAGCTATACCGACTTCCTTTACCTGACATACCACTCTCACCTGAAAAAAAAAAAAAAAGGGCACTCTGTACCCACAAAAAAATTACGCCCCATACATAGCTGCCCATTTCGCACACATGTCTGCTGGACATGGAAACTGTCAATTACAATTGGCTGTACAACAAGTATTATTGTTGTCCTTACACCTCTCTCAGGGGTGGAAGGTTTCAAATGTCACACCAAATTAAAAACATATGCACAGCTGTTGCTGATGAAGAAATGGGCAGCTATGGGCCTTACCTACATCCCTCCTGCAAAACCCAAGCTTGTTTCCCTACTGTCTTACCCTCTTTGTGACCCCTTTTTCACCACTTTCCTGTCTCCCCATTTTCATTTCTTTCAAAGAAAATAGCACAGGTGTGCGCAAGAGTAAGCACTGTTAAGCAGTTGTAAGCGGGTGTGCGCGGAGCTGAACGCCAGTGCGCATTTCCCTGCTACTGGCAGATTCTGTTGTGGCAGTCTGTGCTGCCCACCATGGGTTCCTTTAGACCCATGAGCTGTACAGGGAGTCCCCTTCCTGTGCAGGGCTGCCCTGCTGGCCAGGTACAGGTCTCCCTTCTTCCCCAACTCATCTGAAGTAACACATTGTCTATCAGCTAACCAGATCCTTATGTCCTCAGGCAAAGTGCTAAGGGCTTATTCCCTCACCAAAAGGTCTGCCAGCCCTTAAAAAGTGGTGACCTGGCATCCACTCACCCAGCTATGAAAATAAGTGCTCAGTTCAGCAACATATAGACATACATTTTCATCTGCCTTGCATCTATGCTCACAACACTTTTTCCTATACATTTCATGTGTTTATTTATTTATTTATTTTACATTTATTTATTTTACATTTGTTGACCGGGCTAGTCTGGCTGGATACATGTCCATTTTCAGCAGAGGCCCGAGGAGAAAAGCTCCACTAAATATTAAGTACATTACAAATAATCATTACTGTTTAGAAATATCAAAAATTAGAAGTCATAACAACACACAGAATGCAAGATACTTTCAAAGAGAAGCAAGTTTACAATAAGCAGTTCATTACATATTAGCAATTATACATAAAATGTACATAGTTAGATTAGAACAGTAAAAGGAGGAGAAATCAGACAGGTAGTGATGAGAAGAGTGAGGGAGAAATATAGTATGAGAAAAAGGTTAGTCAGGTGTACTGCAGGAACAAAGCCAATGATTGAGGTAGTACAGTGTGTTAGCTTAAAACATTATAATATACATTTTTACAGCGGTATAATCAAAACAGACAGAGTCAGGCATTTGTGATATACAAGTTACAGCTTTCCCATGGAGTAAGGGGGTTAGGAACCGTACCCAGAGCCTTTGGTCAACACTATACTGCTTGCATACCCTTTCAAACATGTGAATGAAACTATCAAAATTATCCCACTCTTTAAATTATGGAAGAAATCCACTGACCTGTTGTGCTTCTGGGGTCTAGTTACTCCCTTCCCCATTACCTCCATGACTTTGGTGAACAGTCAGCATTTCCCTCTCATGCTTCCTCTGACACTCCTTTTCTTCAGCTCCTATCTCCAAACGCCTAGTCTCCAACTCAAGTCTCTTTAACTCCAGCTGGATTTTTAAGTCCACTGCAGAAAGGTTGAGCTGTCCATTTTCAGAGGATATTGTATCTCCACTGTGAGTCTGATTGTCCTTTGCAGAAAGGTTGAGCTATCCATTCTCCGAGGATACTGTATCTCCACTGCCAGTCTGATTGTCCTCCTGGATGCTGTTTTTTGATGCAGCTGTAACCACGGCTGCAATCAGGTCTGCCTTAGTCAGGTTTCCATGCACCAGTCCCCTAGCTTGGCACATCTCCACCAGCATGCTCCTTGTCAGCTTTCCATACTCCTGTGCTGACATACTGCCTATTCACCCTGACTAACTAAGCTAACAAAAGAAATAAAACAATTGTGATCTGAACTCTGAGTATGCACTGCATGGCTGATTTAGAGTATAAAACACCTTCAGAGATCACTGTACATAAGCTACAGGATTCACTCTACCCACACCACTGCAAATCACAAGTGAGGATATCTTATCCCAACCACTATGAACCACAAATGTGAGGATATCTTATCTCAACCACTGCCACCAGAAATGTGACGACCGTACCCTGGCCCAGCAATCAAGGAGCCTCAGTCCTCACCACTAACTCCAGGGAGGGCATCTCATATAAGAGGAAAGGATAACAAATACACACAGTAAAGTACAATTTCCCTTAAGTGCATACAGAGATCACAGTCAGTCCTGGGCTGGTTGCTCCCTTGCTCTCTAGGTCCCCAATAAGACTCCCCACCATCACAGCTATAGGGTCCAGATCTCAGCCTAGCTGGCAAGATAACCTCCGGTACCCTCTCTGTCCCAGCAATGCTTTGTGTCCCTGCCCAGGTAGCTGGCACACCACACACACACACACTTTGAGATAAGTAGTTATACAACAATACAGACACTCCTGGGAAAGACTGACACAGATTCTTCAGCTGTGCCCATTTACCGAGACTATACAGTAGTAATTTCTGTCACTACCATCTAATATTTATCAGCTACCCAAAAGGCCCTTAAAAGGGTATCCAATTATTACTGTGCAATATTATTATCCATTTGGTAATGTGACTATTCAGTCTGAGGCTTATTAGAGTGGCTTATTACAATAAACTCTATAAATATGCAATGTACTCTAGAGCTTACTTATCTCTGCATAAACTAGCTACAGGTAAAGGTTTTTAAAATATTTAATAATAAATAATTAAAACACAAGACAATACTACTACACCACAGTGATATCTAAGAGTTCAGAGATCAAACAGAAACTTAAAATAATACAGTAGGGCAGATCTGATGTCAAAGAAAAACACTTAATCTAACTTCCTAATCTTTAGCTATTCTTAAGAGAAAACACAGTACTACAATCCTACTTACATACATATAGCACATAAGCAGTACTGGGGTTGATGGTCCAAGACAAAATGCTCATAGTCTCTCTCTGGACAATAGTTTTTTAAACTCACTAACAAAACATCTTTGTTAGGCCCTCCCAAATTACATAATTTTGACACTTAGGTTTTCCCAGTATACACATTACATCATTTTGACACTTAGTCTGGAGTTCCCAGGCCAACAAACTGCATTATTTAGCAATTTAACACCTGCATAGGAAACTACAGCAATAAAAGACATTTCACATGTACACTCTAGCAATTATTCCTTAAGTTAAGACAAAAGCAAGAATGTGTTCAGCCAGCCACTTTGGCACCACTATTTAGATAATTCTAACTTCAAAGAACATTTGAAATGCTAGGCTTAGTTTTCCTTACAACAGTTGGAAATGTTGCAACAATCTTGAAGTTCACATTTTACAGTGTTTTCTTTCATTTAAGAACACAAGCCTGTATTTTACATTTATATATAGAAATGATACAATTATGTATCAAATTCTATTTGACTAGGCTGGCAGCCTTTACCCATTTTCTCCCATTCTTCACAAGGTGTTCTGAACTGTGAATACAATACCCTGATATTTGATAATCCAGCATTTGAGTGATGAGCAGGAATTTAGTGAATAAACTTTGTTTCCCACCATATATGTAATTCATTACTGAGGAACATTTATTTGTCTTAGAAAGGTGCATCATGTATATTTAAAAGGGTACACTCTGCACATAAAGCAGCCATGGATTCAAAGCACCTTCCAATATGACTGAAAGCATTCGGTAAAATAATGATTCATTCAGAGACCTACCAAAAGAGCATTAGCATAGTATCATAGAAAAGTACCTTCAGTTATGCACCATTGAAGCTGCAGATGAATGTATTGAGATGAGTATAGAACTGACCTGAAGAAGACCTTCACCATTCTACATGAAACATAAAGCAGCATGCATGAAGACAAAGTAGATAAAATGTGTAATACCTGTTTACATTCTGAAAATTTTAAAGATATCTGCAGATTCTAAAAGGAGAGTTTTAAAGCTTATAGTTTCTAGATCTATGAAATACAAGAA
>NC_056735.1:432049795-432119795 GCF_019279795.1 Protopterus annectens
CGTGACCTTTCAAAACAAGCACTGAAGAAAATTTCATGAAGAGTATGATTTAATCCTGGGCAAGAAACAGTGAACAAGTATTTATGGTGTGGGAGACAGAGACCCTGAAAGTAACTGAAAACAAATTTTTGAATGATGACTGTAAAGAAACAGTGGACATGACTTCAGTAGGTAGAAAGTAGAAACCCCCCAAAAAAGTTCTCAACATGAATTTGTGGGTGATGTGCACAAACTATCCTTTCATGAGTTATGGCCCAACAAATTAGTAATTTTATAAAATATACCTCTGCTGGTGAGCAGACATTTTGTATGTGTTTCATGGACTTAAATTGTTGTGTGCATTTCTGTTGTGGAACAAAGGGCCAGATTCCCTAAAGTTCACAGAATCTAGAGCATTATACCAATGTCAGCACTGAAGTTGCAAAAAATAATGCAATATGTAAATGTGCTACAATGAACTCAGAATGGCTAAGTGCACAAAGGAGTATCTCAGTAGTAACGGCGCACTGTAAAATACCTGCAAATAATCTGTAAGTAATAAAAAATTGCTGTCAAATCCTGCTGTACATAAACAAAGCTATGGAAAGAATCTCACAATTCAGGTATCCTGACAGTCTTAAATACATATCTATAACAGAATCTCTCCAGTAAACTGAAGGGCAATTATAGAATATCACCATAACTCCATTATTAAAAAAATATGCTACGTTTCACTTATGGATTTCAACAGAATCTATGAATTTTCTAATAAAAATGAATAAAGGCAAAGGGCAATCATGGCTTCATCACCGCAGCTAACATTAGCTAACAATGGGTGCAGGGCTTATGTGGGGAACACAAATAATGCAAAAACCCAAGGAAAGTGAGTGGTAGAAAAGAAGATGTGGGGTATGGGTGAAAAAGAGGGACACACATGAGGGTTGATGGAATAGGAAAATCAGAGAGGCATGGGCATTTTATATTTTGGTGGAAAAAGGCCCTATTTTTTACTTTTTTAAAAATGGAAGGGTAAAGATAATGAAAGAAGAGGAGAAAGCCATTACTGCTGGTGTACCCACAGAACATATATCAAAACACATGACAGAGAAAAGCTGGATAAAAAACAATAAATGCAGGTAAGTTACACAGACAGCATTCTGCACAGCATGGGCAATGGAAAGTTGTCAAACAGAGCGTGTATGCATACCAGCCATGGTGAAATGCAGAAAAAACATATTTACCTATGTACTATCAGGGGACAACATGTTGCAAACTGTGTGTCAGTCATACCTGGATGTGTATGGCCAAAGGTATGTTGCAGGGTAATAAATAAGGTTCAAGGTACAGATCGGATAAATAAATACGTACCTAAGTAGTCTGTCAGTAGTGCAAGTGTAAGCCAAGCAACAACACAGATAAGCAAATGCAACTTCAGCAGAGGAAAGGACCAAACTTCCATCAGTGCATGTAACGCAAACAAGCACAGTGCCAAAAGAAGTTCTGCAGCAAAGCAACATTATTGCTAAATACACAAGTAAATGTACACAACCCAAACATATTTGTAATAAAATGTATATATATATATACATATATATATATATATATATATATATATATATATATATGTGTGTGTGTGTGTGTGTGTGTGTGTGTATGTATGACACACACACACACACACACACACACACACACACACACACACACACACACACCATATCAAAGGCAACAATAGGAGTATATGTATGATTGTCCGTGGTATAAAAATGGAATGTACATTAAAGCAATGTCAGTACACATACACACACCAGTGACATATAAGAATATTTTCAAAAATCTAGCACTACAGCTTTAAAAATATATCAGGTTGTGCACCTGGATTTCAGGAATGTACACTGGTTAACACATACTTATGATGACAACAAGGATATATTTGCAAGCAGTAGTCAGTGACTTGTGTGCAGATGTCCTGCATCCATAAAATGGCCATTCTTTTGGCACATGTTCACCATGTCAGCAACGTAAAATATTGTGATGCCTCTGCACTGGCCCAGTAATCAAGTAGCCTCAATCCTCACCACTGGCAACAGTGAGGGACATACACAATGGGAGGATGACAAGTACACACACAGTAAAGTGCAATTTCCCTTAAGTTCACACAGAAATCACAGTCAGTCTGGGACTGGTTTCTGCCTCTTTCTCCAGATCCCCAATAAGACTCTCCACTGGCATAGCTATAGGGTTAAGATCTCAGCAAAGTGGTCAAGCCCAAACCTCCAGCACCCTCTCTGTCCAACCAGTGCTTTGTGGCCCTGCCCAAGTAGCTGACACAAGCACACTTTGATATTTGATTTATTTACAAACACACAGACACTTCTGGGGAAGGCTGGCACAGGTTTATTAGCTATGACCCTTCTACCCAGATTATAAGGTAGTTATCACTGCCACCAACAACTACTTATCAGCTACTATAAAGCCCCTTACAAAGGGTGACCAATCCTACTGTGTAATGTTACTATCATCCAAATGGTAAGTGTCACCAAGACCAAGGCTAATTAGGAGTGGTCTGTACAGTGTCACCAAATACATATGCAAGTACTGTAAGAGCTTAAATATAGCTAAACAAACCAGCCACAATTAAAAGGTTTAACTATATTCAATAACAAATAATAAAAGAACAAGAAAATACTCGAACAACACAGCAACTACAGAGTTCAGAATCACAGGAAATATTTTAAAACAACATTGCAGGGCAGTCTCAAATAAATACAGAAAATGTCTAAACTAATTTTTACTATATTCCTATCTATATCAAAGAGATATCACTGTACCCTAGTTACTTACTATTAGCAAGGCAAATGCAGATGATGATGAATGTTTCTATGTCCAAGACAAGATTCAAAATGCACACTCTGTCTCTGAGTGAGTGCTTAAATTAATATCACATATGACTGCTAGGTTAGCCTGGATGAAAAAAATCCCAATCTTTCCACACCTAAAGAAATCCCAATTCCTCCACACCACATACTCCAGGGACCTCAACCTCATCAATGCAATCAACAGAACATGCTGGAGGGACAGGATCATAACCTAGAGACTGCCCATGCTCTGGAATTGACTTCCCATACATTTTCAGCAGAGCACCTCACTGGCCCTTTTGAAGAGAAATCTTGATGAGTGGATGGGAAATAGAAAGTTCACCTCACTGAGCACTCCAGTGGCTCTACTTGATAGAGGTACCAGGAACTAATAGCGGCATGATGCCAGGGCACTTCTATGGGCTAGGCTTGTAAAGGCTCCAGGGCCATTAGTCTAGTACACACCTATGCACATATGAACCTATGACATCATTCTTTGTCACCTGCCTTTGGTTCCCAGGCTCACAGAAACTTAACAAAAATTAAAATTCCTGTGTGAAAAATACATATCTCTCAGATGTTTGCTCAGAACTGGAGGTCATAAGACGATTAAACATTTTTACATTTGAAACCTAGTAATTATTTCTGTTTCAAGACAATAGGAAAACCTCTGGCTCTAGACATTGTGTCTGCTTACTGAGAGATAACACAATCATAAAACATTCTGATTCCAACCTATTTTCTTGAAGTTTTGTAAGTTAACTCTCTGTGTTCCAACTTCTACTATTAAAACATACATTTGCACAGGTACATAGTTTATACACATTTCTGTTCTTTTCCAGTAGGGTACACTGGGGATACAAACTTAAAGCTCAGTACTGTACAAACCCTGTTCAACACACAATTCTGCAACAGTAGTTTAATATACATATAATGCATAGTTATCTTAAATTTCTAAGACAAGCATAGGAATCATATTAATATTTACAAATGACATATAATTATTTACAAAATTCCAGATAGTTGGACTGGAAATATTCCCCTGGTGTCTCATTTCTCCCCTCCCCAAACACTCAAGCTAGTTTTTCAAGTGACCCTTGGGAAACATTGCTTCCCTGGCATTGCTGACCTCAGTACCATGCTGCACTGTCCCATCATATGCCTGCAATCTTAGGATCCACCATAGTAATTTGGGATTTTCCTGGCTGGCTCCCTGTACCCATAGAGCCCCCTCAGACTCCTCCTGCCTTATACTGCAAATACTTAGTACAAGGGCCTCCCTGTCATGGTAAGGCTTTATCATGTTAACATTGCACAGTTTGTGCCCCTGCCTCCTGCCTAGCAGTTCTATGATGTAGTTAACATCACTGACCTTCCTTACCACCTTATAAGGTCCATTCTAAGCTGCCTGCAGCTTGTTGTGTCTGATAGGCATGAGAACCATTACCTGCTGCCCTACAACATATTCTCTAACTTGTGCATTCTTGTCATACCAAACCTTTTTCTGCTGTTGGGTTTCTGCCAGGTTCTCCTGGCCCAAGCCCATGAGTTCCCTGAGGTTTGTCCTGAGGTTTAGGACATATGCCACAACAGACTCTTTCTGTGATTCACACTCACCCTCCGACTCATCTGAAATCAAATCTAGAGGTCCCCTCACCCTATGCCCATACAGCAACTCAAAGGCTGAAAAACCTGTGGATTCCTGGGGCACCTCTCTATAAGCAAACAGCAGATTGGGCAGATATTTTCCCAGTCCCTTTAAGCTGGTCTGCAAATGTCCATAGCATCATCTTGAGTGCAAGGTTTAACCTCTGAACAAGACCATTAATCTGGGATACTAGGGGGTGCTCTTTAGGTGCTTCACCTCTCTGTACTTCCACAGACAAACTAGCAGGTCTGCCATGAAATTGGTACCTCTGTCCATCAGTATTTCTTTTTGGGAGCCTACTCTGCTGAAAATCTCTAACAAAGCAGTTGCCACCTTTTCTGCCTCAATGGAGGACAGAGCCACTGCTTCAGGGTATCTGGTAGCACAATCTGCTACCACTAGGATATACTTTTTCAATGTGGAACTTGGGGTACCCAGAGGCTCCACAATATCCATAGCTACCCTTTGAAATGGCTCCTCAATTACAGGCAAAGGCATCAAAGGATCTTTCACCTTGTCTCCTGCCTTGTCTACATTGTGGCACTGCTCACAGGTCGTGCAGTACCCTGTTACATCTCTGGAAATCCCAGACCAATAGATGTTCTGTATAATAAGTCTCTTTGCACATTTTATGCCCATATAACCTGCAAAGGGAATATAATGGGCTATAGCTAGAAGTGCCAGACTATAGGGTCTGGGCACTACCAACAGCTGTATTTTCTCACCCTCTAGCCCCTCTCAGGGGGTCCACTCTCTATACAGTAACCCCTGGTCCCAGTATACAGATTCTCCCTTCCCTTGAGGATCAGGTGCCTCACTAGCTACCTCCCTCAGGTCTTGCAATGTAAGTTCTGAAAGCTGAGCCTTTCTCAACTCTCTCTCTCTGTAACCCTTTCCAGCTCCCTTTCCACAGAAAGTCTGGATATTCTCTGACAGTGGTGCCTCACTGTCAGCCTGGGAACTACTACTCACCTCTGCCCTTGCAGGTACTCTGTCCATGGGAACATCAGTACACAAAAGTAGCTGTGGCTCACCTTCAGTCTCACTACTTCAGGGTAACTCCCTCCCTGAAGTAACCACCTCACCAGTCCTGGCTGCATGTGTACAGTCTGTCTGGCTCACCCCCAGGCTACCAGACCCACATACTTGTCTCCAAGCCTGACTATGTGTAACTGCATGCACATACAGTACTGCATTATCAAAATCATTCCTATCAGGACATCTGCAGGGATATTCTCAAACACACCTACTTGCTTTTTTTCCTTTTCCACCCTCCCAGTAAAGGTGAACCCTAGCCAAAAATATTTGGAATGGGGGTCCCTCCTAAAGCTCTGACTGGAGTAGACTGCCTAAGCAAGTAGTGTTCCTCTCTAACCATTGCAGGATTCACAATGGTTAGGTCAGATGCTGTGTCTCTCTTAGCCATGGCCTTTTCCCCCACTCACCAAGACAGGATAAAACCTATTCTGGCAATTTGGTACCCTTGTTGTCTCAAGACAACCTACTGTTGGCATTTTGTTGTTCCCACTTACTGGATCTCCCAACTTCTGTTGCTCACCTTTCCTCTGTGGACATCTATATGCTACATGGCCCCACTGGTTACATTTAAAACATTTAACCCTTGGTCTTGGATGTGTACCTGGACTACTGGCTTTCCCTTCTACTGGTGGACTCTGTTGGTGTAGTCCGGGCTGCCCACCATGGCTTCCCTTAAACCCATGAGAAGCATTAGGTGCTGTTTCCTGTGCAGTGATGCCCTGCTTGCTAAATATAGGTCTCCCATCTTCCCCAATTCATCTGCAATATTGCATTGTGTATCAGCTAACCAGATTCTCATGACCTCAGGCAAAGTGCTAAGGGCTTGTACCCTCACCAAAAGGTCTGCCAGCCCTTCAAAAGTGATGACCTGACATCTACTCACCCACCTATGAAAATAATTGCTTAGTTCAGCAACATATTCACACACACTCTCATCTGCCTTACATCTATGCTCATGAAACTTTTCCCTATAAGCTTCAGGCATTAACTTAAAATATTCTAGCAAACAATTCTTTACAACATTATAATTTAAACAATCAGTACCAGACAGTTTAGAAATTACAGTTACAGTTATACCATTGAGTAAGGGGGACAGAAAACGTACCCTAGAGCCCTTGGTCAGTATTATACTGTTCACATACCCTCTCAAGCATATGAATGAAACCATCAAAATTATCGCCCTCTGTAAATTGTGGAAGACATTTACTGACCTTTGTTGTTTCTGAGGTTCAGTTACTCCCTTCCCCATTACCTTCATGACTCTGGCGAAGAGTCAGCATCTCCTTTTCATGTTGCCTGTGCCTCTCATTCTCCTCAGCCTGCAGATGTCACAGTTTCTCATTTTCCTCAGCCTCCAGATGTCTCAGTCTCTCTGCTGCTTCTATTTCCAAATGTTTGGCCTCCAACTCAAGTGTCTTTAACTCCAGATGGATTTTTAAGTCCTCTGTGGAAAAATTGAGCTGCCCATTTCCTGAGAGTTGTACATCTCCATGGTCATTCTGATTGTCCTACTGGTTGATTTTTGTGATGCAGCTGTGACTAAAGCTGCAATCATGGCTGCTTTAGTCAGGTTGGCATGCACCATTCCTTTAGCCTGGCACATTTCAGCCAACAGACCCCTTGTCAGATTGCCATACTCCTGTGTTGACATGTTTGCCTACTCTCCCTGACTAAGCTAACAAAAAAATAAAATAAAAAAATAAAACAATTGTGATATAAACTCTGAATTTTCACTGCATGGCTGATTGATAAAACAAGCACTCAGGTCACTCCAAGGCAAGTACAAATATGACTCAGTCATCGTCCATGCTGGTGTGAATGACCTGAGACGTACCTCCCTGGACTACATGAAAAGAGACATAGAGGAGCTCTCTGAGCATGTAGCCCAGGCTGGTATGACCCTGACCTTGAGTAGCATCTTACCCTCACCAAGAATGATGACACAGTATAAAGACAAGATTATCAATTTCAACAATTGGCTTAAGTATTGGTGTCATTCAAAGGGTATCCAATGCCTGTCAGCCTGGGATGACATGCTCGACAAGCCACGATGCTTCTCTAGGGACGGTTTGCACCTGTCACCACTGGGCTTTTGGATATCGGCAAAGGCTCTTGCTACCCCCATAGTGCCTCTTTTAGGCAAGGCTCAAAAGACAAACCCACCTCCATAGGTATCACAAGGGATAAGAAACTAAGAGTAATGCTACTCAATGCCAGAAGTCTAAACCTCAAGATGCACACACTTGAAACTCTCCTTAGCATGGAGAACATCGATATCTGTGCAGTAACAGAAACCTGGTTCAAAGCTCTCGAGAGCACCCCAGCACTACCAGGTTATACCTCATACCATGCTTTTCGGACCCAAAACTTGGACTGAACCACAAAAGGAGGGGGAGTATCAATATTCGTCAAAGATACCCACACCTCCAGGTTGGTGGCACAGCAGGAAGCATCAGAGACTATCCATGTGCAACTAACAGTGGGTAAAACTGCCTTCCAGTTTATAGTCTGCTACAGACTACCATCCCAAACCCAGGAACCCCACTCGGCCTTCCTGAGAACACTGGAAAATATGAAGGTCTCTCCAAACACCATTATATTGGGTGACTTCAACTACCCAACCATAGACTGGGAGCATTACTCTAGCTCCAACACGCTAGCCCAAAGGTTCCTAGAATTTATAAACTCAGATGCTATGGAACAACTTGTTACCACTCCCACAAGAGGGGAAAACATACTGGACCTGATCATCACCAACATGGGTACTCAATGCTCCAGACCAGAAGTGTATCCCTCACTGGTAAGATCAGACCATAAACTAATCTCACTGGATATTCACATCCCGACCCCACCCCATGCCCAGAAAACCACAGTGAAAAACTTCTCTAAAGCAAATTTCACACTCCTCAAAACCAAGGTGGAATCCTTCAAAGCCCCCGGGCCTGTGGATAATACAGCCCAGACCGCAAAATCCTTTATAAACGCATTCTATGAACACCTTCAGGAATGCATGGATCATGCAATCCCAAATAAAACCAAGACCCAATCCTCCAAAGGCAGATATCCTGTCTGGTGGACCCCAGCCATAAACAAACTATACAATAGAAGGAGGAAGCTACTACATGATAGAGCAAAATCCCAAAAAGGGAAGGCATCTCTGATCAGTATTAGCAAAAAACTACGGGCACTCATAAAATCGTCTAAGGCCAGCTTCGAGAGAAAAATTGCACAGGACACTAAGGATAATCACAAGGCTTTCTTTAGTTATGTTAGGAACCTGGGTGGGAATTCCCAGATATGCTCAGAATTAGTCCAAAATGACAAAAAATACACCAAACCCACAGACATTGCCAACATCATAGCTGACAGGTTCAGCACAAACTTCTCCCCCCCTCCCCACCAAAAGGGCTAATATCTATCCCAGCAGAGTGCTGCCCCCCTGACATCTCAGATGCTCAGGTAAGAGCTGCCCTCTCCAAAGCAAGAAACCAAGCATCAATGGGACCAGACGGTGTACCAGGCTGCATCCTACATGAACTTCAAGAAGAGCTAAACCCAAACCTAAAACTACTGCTCAATCTCAGCTACTGCTCAATCTCAGCCTTACTACAGGATATGTTCCCAAACAGTGGCATACAGCAACAGTGGTCCCTCTCCACAAAGATGGTGCCTCAACGGATCCTGGAAACTATCGCCCCATAGGTCTCACTAGCTTGGTCTGCAAAGCTATGGAAAGGATCATCATGGACCTTATAAATAAAGATATTGGGGACCTGCAGACACTGGATCCTACCCAGTTTGGATTTGTTAAGGGCAGATCCTGCCTCTTGAACCTGGTTGATTTCTTTGAAACAGTTTGACAAGGGGAAGGTGGTCCACACAGCCTACCTGGACCTCGCAAAAGCCTTTGATACAATACCCCACTCGGGCATTATAGATAAGCTCACCAGCTTAAATATAAATCCCTATGTCACTAGATGGGTTGCAAACTGGCTCAAGGACAGAACCCACATGGTTGGAATAGCTGGAGCCATGTCAGACTCCAAACCAGTTACAAGTGGCATCCCACAAGGCTCAGTCCTGGGACCTCTCTTGTTCGGTATATATTTCTCGGAGGTACAGGCCAACATGGAAGGACTGTGGCTGACCAAGTTCGTAGATGACTGCAAACTGGGCGCCATAATAGACTCTCCAGCCGACACAAGCATCCTCCAAAAGGGCCTCATAGAAACAGACAACTGGTGCCAGAGCCATGGCCTCAAGCTAAACGCCAAAAATTGTATAGTCATCCCCTTTGGCAAAAGTAAAGTGCCCACAAATTACCACATAGGTGGTAATCCATTAAGTACAGAAGAAGTAATTAGGGACCTGGGGACCCAAGTTGATAGCAATCTCTCATTTGACAACCACGTGGCCAAAGTGGTTAGAAAAACATTTTATATAGCCCGCCTAATCATGAATGGATTCACATCTAGATCAGAGGAGGTCATCGTGCCTCTTTACTCATCCCTCATCAGGCCCATAATTGAGTACAATGCCCCTTTTGGGATGTACCTTACCAGACACCTGCAGCAACTGGAAAGACGCCAAAAGTACCTCACCAAGAGGATCAAGGGGCTCAAATAGATGCCACATGCTGCCTAGTTAAAGAAACTCCAGCTCTACTCAGTGGCATACCGCCTGCTCAGAGGCGATCTGTGCCTGACATATAAAGCCATGTCCAACCCGAATTAATGGGCATGCTACACCTCAGAAAATCCATATCCCATCGAGCTACGCACTCGAGGGACTTGAACCTCAGCACCGAAATAAATAGGACATGCTGGAGGGACAGATTCATAACCCAGAGGCTCCCTTCACTCTGGAATAAAATCCCAGTCCAGGTTAGGCAGAGTCCCTCATTGACTCTCTTCAAGAGGAATCTTGATGAGTGGATGGGAGATCGTAGGTTTACCCCGGGTATCACTTCTGTGTCACTGTTAGACAGAGGCACAGTATACTAACCTTGAAAAAAGGCATAGCAGAATTAATTTAATATGGGTGGCGAAAGCCATACACACTCTGGCTAGGCTTATAAATGCCCTAGGGCAGATAGCCTAGTATGAACCTATGAACCTATGAAACACCTTCAGTCACCACTGTACACAGGCTACAGGAATTCAATATACACATCATTACAAGCCAATTAATATGTGATGTGGCTATCTCACCACTATCACCCAATTAATATGTGATGTGGGTATCCCACCACTGCTAACCAATTAATATATGACATCTCTGCACTGGCCCAGTAATCAAGGGGACTCAATCCTCACCACTTGCAACAGTAAGGGACAAACAAAATGGGAGGATGACAAGTACACACAGTAAAGTACAATTTCCCTTAAGAGCACACAGAGATCACAGTCAGTCTGGGGGTGGTTTCTGCTTCTTTCTCCAGATCCCCAATAAGACTCCCCACTAGCACAGCTATACGGTTAAGATCTCAGCTGAGTGGTCAAGCCAAAACCTCAGCACCCTCTCTGTCCAACCAGTCCTTCATGTCCCGGCCCCAGTAGCTAATACACAAACACACTTTGAGATTTGATTTATTTAAAAACACAGACATTCCTGGGGAAGGCTGACACAGGTTTACTAGCTATGCTCCCTTCTGCCCAGACTATAAGGTAGTTTTCACTGCTACCAATAACTACTTAACAGCTACTGTAAAGGCCCTTACAAAGGATGACCAATCCTACTGTGTAATGTTATTATTATCCAAATGGTAAGTTTGAAGAAGACCAAGGCTATTTAGGAGTGGCCTGTACAGTGTCACCAAATACATATGCAAGTTCTCTAAGAGCTTAAATATCTCTAAACAAACCAGCCACAATTGAAAAGGTTTAAATATATTTAATAATAAATAATAAAAGAACAAGACAATGCTCAAGCAACACAGCAAATACAGATTTCAGAATCACACAAAATATTTAAAACAACATGGCACGACAGTCTCAAATAAATACAGAAAACATCTAAACAAATATTCACTATATTCCTTTCTATATCTAAGAGATATCACTTTACCCTCGTTAGTTACTATTAGCAAGGCAAATGCAGATGATGATGAATGTTTCTAGGTCCAAGACAAGATACAAAATGCACTCTCTCTCTCTGAGACAGTTCTTAAATTAATATAAATATTTATGCTGGGTTAGCCTGGATGACATCACTCTTTGTCATCTGCCTTCAGTCTACAGGCTAACAGAAACTTAAACTTTAAAATGTCTGTGTGAGAAATACATATCTCTCAGATGTTTGCTCAGAACTGGAAGACATAATTTTACATTGGAAACCTAGTAATTATTTCTGTTTCAAGACAATAGGAAAACCTCTAGCTCTAGACACTGTGTCTGCTTACTGAGAGATAACACAATCGTAAAACATTCTGATTCCAACCTATTTTCTTGAAGTTTTGTAAGTTAACGCTATGTGTTCCAGCTTCTACTATTAAAACATGCATTTGCACAGGTATGTAGCTTATATACATTTCTATTCTTTTCCAGTAGGTTACACTGGGGACACATCCTTGAAGCTCAGTACTTTACAAACCCTGTTCAACACAAACTCCTGCATTAGTAATTTAATATACACATAACATATAGTTCTCTTACATTTGTAAGACAAGCATATGAATCATATTAATATTCACAAATTACATAGAATTATTTACAAAATTCCAGAAAGCTGGACAGGCAGTATTTCCCTGGTGTCACATATATGACAAAGGTCAATAATTGAAAAAAAGGCAGGCACAACTCCAAAATATAATATGGAAATATTAAGGGGGAAGTGAGGTGGACAACCTGGGCCCATATCAGGGAAAAGCAGGACTGTCCATAGTTATCACCTACGTGCATATGACCCCACAAGGCATCAACATTATCAACACATGGCACACAACACCACATTATGCCAGTGGACATCATGACAGCTCTCATAAAAAAATGGGAAATGACATGTCCTTCTGTTACTTATACATGTGATAGCAATACACAAATACAATCCATACCACAGTGGCAGTGCTGGTTCATAGATTAGTAGTAGGCTAACTGCCCTTGTGGACCATTTTAAGCCTACCCAATTACCCCAAATGAAAATCAAACCCTGCATCTTGTTAATTGTTGCATCACTAGGTCCAGGATAACTAGCACAAAGCATGGACAGCTGAATGTGGGAGGAAAGGGAAATGTGTTAATGAGAGTCATGCATACACTGAAGCATAATTAAATCACGTGATGATAACACATAAGCATGGCCGCAACATGGTATGTATGCAAAAGAGTGCAGCTACAGTCCAATCAATTATATGGCAATCAGAATGTTGGAAGCATAACACAACTGGGGCACACAGACAATACTTACAAGCCTGAGGGACTAGACTGATGGTGATAAGCCACATGAATGACCTCCTGGTCTATCTCTCTGAATGAATCACTCATAGCCAGTATCATATTCTGGCAGAAGTTCCCCATCATGTCCCTCATCTATATTCAAAACACATTTGTCACAACCTCCCAAATATCATCCTGATATTCGTCTCTGTTCTGGTTCTGACACCGCCTCCTCCAATGTACCGAAGGCATAATGGCAGACAAGGTGCAGATCCATCTTCCTCATCACTATCAACATCATCATCTTCAGAGGATTCTGGCAGTAGCCTGGCACGTGCTCATCATCTGTCTCTGATTGGCAATCATCCATGGGTACCATGTTTTTGTCAAGATGAATCGCAAAACATGACAGAAGTGAAAAGCAAATGTCTATCATGCCGTACATTCCCATGAAGATCATGACCATAAAATGAAACTGATGTGCACATCTGCAATCTAACATACTTAACATCCCATCAACTAGTGAGGTCTGCAAATACAAATAAGATACTGAAGGTGTAGTAGCATACATCAAAGTTCTTTTAAAACACAGTTCAATTTGAAATGATGCAAACATTAGCAAGTAGCACAATTACAATCAACAAAATTGCTGCTAGTGAATGGCTCCTAATTCACACAACCCTTTCCCTGTGTCAGTTTATCTATAGTTATGGACATGTCCAATAATAGAACATGTCAGGGAAAATGAAGGCTGTGCAATGGCATGCAAAACACAGCTTACCAGTGGGAATCATGACATTACCTGAACATTTAAATATTGGCCAGAATGAAGCATGGCAAGCATACACAAAGCAAGCACATGTAGCATATTCTGACATTTTAATGGAATCATGCCCGACACTGCCACATGCCATGTTACTATAACTGAAATTTGATATAAAAAAGCTTATAAATGTCAAGATAACATTATTATGGTGCAGTGGTACAGCAGTTAGTGTTGTTGTCTCACAGCAAGAGGTTCTCTGGTTCAATTCTTGGCTGGGGTGCACTCTGTGCTGAGTCTGCATGTCATCCCTGCATTTGCATAGGCTTCCTCTCACATTCCAAAGAAATGTGTCAGAAGGATTTCTCCCTGGTCTCTGTTGAAAATGGGCTCTGCCCTAGTCAGACTTTCCTGGTAAACAAATGTCAAATAAAATAAATAAATTGGACTTGTGCTGTTTAGTAGTTTTGTGGTGCAGTGGTTAGCATTTTTGCCTCACAGCAAAAGGTTCTCTGGTTCGATGCTCGGCTGGGGTGCCTTCTGTGCAGAGTCTGCATGTCCTCCCTGTGGTCGTGTGGGTTTCCTCTGGGTGGTCCGGTTTCCTCCCACATCCCAAAGAGATGCTGTAGGTGAATTGGACACTCCAAATTGGCCCTAGGCGTGAGTGAGTGCATGTATGTGCCTTCAGTGGACGGTTGGGCGCCGGGCTGGCAACTCAACACCGTAAAACACCACTGCCAATCATGAGCTGATAGGTGATCCGCTGTGGCGACCCCTAACCGGGAAAAGCTGAAAGAAGAAGAAGAAGCTGTTTAGTAGTTTTGTCTGCCTCAGTAAACTGTTCTTCTGAATCTCTGCAGTATTTTATTACAAATGCAACAGCCTATATATTACAAGCAGCAATCAAAGCACTATAAAGTTATATGTAAAACATCCACCTCCCCATATGTGCAACAGATACACAAACCTGACTGTCATTGAGGTTGTGGCTACATTTCAAAAACTATGTGCAGAATACATGGCTTGATGTTAAATACTATTACAACATATTGGATTTGAATGAGACTGTTAAGCTCATGTATAGTGTAATTATTGCACTTACCTTACTAATGCATGATGGGTATTCAGGCATTTTACACAGTAATATAAAAATACAGATGTGTAACAAGGATCAGATGCTTTTAACAAAACAGAAAAATTAAGTAATGTACCTTGCTCCCTCTACTATTCCTCAAGCCTGTGCATTCACTCAATGCAAAGGACTCTATTCCAGGTCCAGTCTTCCTCACCTAAAAAAAAGAAAAGAGACATTTTGAATAGTGTAGTCCTTAAAGAACAGGGATATACATTACTTAGATCAGGTTCTAGAAAATTTGCTTCTGAAGAACATCAGATAATCAACATCCACATTTTACAATGTTACGCATTGGCTTTTACATCTTTGAACACGGATTGGAGGACATGAGAATTAGACCTGTAGTCTAACATGCATCATAATTCAACCCTTGACATCTACCTACCTAGCTAATCCATCTTGACTAAAGGCATGCATTGTGAATGCAGTGAAAAGACTTAGGCATTATGACATCACCTGGATGAGGGATGGGATAGTGACATGGATCATGGATTAGGATTTCAAAAAATAAACACCTGAAGTGCATGTAGGTAAACACTTAGCTAGAATGATTTCCTATTAGTGTATGGTCACAACCATAATAACAATGGAAAAACCTTCATTCCTCAGATGGTGTGACAGTGTCAAATATCACATCAGGGAGCTTCTGTTAATATACATATAAAAGGTGCTGTACATGAGGGCAATAGTAAGGTATGTGGGAAGAATTAATTTAAAGATAGTCCTTGGCAAAGTGCACATCACAAAGCAAATGAATACATCAATGTATCTTCCTGTTCTGCATTTCAGCTGTAACTATGACCATCTGACTCCCTCAGAAGATAAGGATGAGATTGTTCTTGAAGTAAATTTAATTATGGATGACAAAATAACACTTGATAGCATTTCTGAAACTAATACCACATTGCACAGAACTTTATCAGACATATAACACTATATAGCAAGCTTTACTAAATTTGTACTTAAAGAACTGCTGTTAACAGACCGTTATAAATTATGACCATATTCAAAGGTATAAGATGAATAACCAAGTTAAATGTAACTATGCATAAAATAAACAACACCAATAAGCAGTTGTGTAGACAAGAATATTCAAGAATATGTAAAATAAACCAAGATAAATATGTGATGATATGTTTCCTTTAGGAGAAGGTGAACCCACAGCATGCTAAATTATAGGCAAACAGGACAGTTTCCTTACAGACCAAGCTAAGAGGCAGCACACTTTTCTTCTTAACAAACAGACACCGCTTGTGTTAATTTTTATTCCTGCAGATATTGGATGGATATGGAAACTTTCAACACTTATTGACTACCATAATCTGAAGAAATAACAGCTTTCAACACACAAATTAAAACATGTGTAAGCAGTAAGACAGGCATTCCTTCTGGCTTAAACAAACAGGGCCATAGTAAGAATGTTCACTTTATTTAGAGGAAAGAAGTATATAGGCTATTTATGAGTTACCATTCAGACATATACAGCTACAGTAGATGATACTGCCATAGTATTACAGATAACTATGAAATGTGTAGTCATCAGCAGCCTAGGCACTATAAGTGTTGGTGATACAAAAATGCAGTGGATGTATGAAAGGACTTTGTTACATGTTGGAAACAGATGTATGAACACAAAATTCCAAATTATGTATATTATTAAATAAATAAACAGCATGGGACTAGAACCCATTCTTATATGGGGAACAATCACTGTGACTTTTTGATTATATAGATGAGCTACTTGTCAAAGCAGCTGCTAAAAGGTTATAAAAGCCATGTAACTGATATATTTGAGACACAGCTATAAATTCCATAGGAATGCCCAGCTATACATAGGAATGAGGCATTTACTGTAGGGATCCATTGGTTGTCTCTGTACCTCAGTGACTCCCCAACAAAGCTGCTCTGCTTCACCCTGATGCAGTCATTATAGCAGTGGCAAACCTGCACTCCACTCTGGTTGATCCCTTTATGCCATCTGTGCTCTTTCGCAATCCAGTTACAGATGTCAATCATCATGAAGTTCCTTGACTTGGCTCTCATCCGATGCTACACTCCAGCATAGACAGTCAGCATCTATATGGTCTCCTCCTCAGTCCAATAGGACACCTGGACATCTTGCAACTTCCTGAAAGCAACCATATTGATACTGCAATGACCTGTACATGTATCAAAATCAATATTTAAAACTGGACCTTATGTCATGTTATTAGATCATTGGAGGATAACACACACATGCTACACTACACATGGTACCATTTATTGATACCTAATGGGTACTTACACTGAGAAGCTCCCCATTACACTGAGCTATTGGTTAATGCACTGAAGTTTGAGAACTTAGTTGGAGGTGCACAAATACAATTCCAGAACCTGAAATTTTAATGAACCCCATTAATTATGTGTGGCACAAATGGGACTTGAGTGCAAGAGAGACAACGTGAAATCACAGCATCAAACAGTTTAATACAACAATAAAGCTTTCAGTAATCTTTCATCAGTATAACATTTTAAAATGAAGAACTCATTCAAATATAAAATCAAAACAGTCACATGATATCACACAGCCAATAACATATAAAAACCTATTAAACATTAAAATGATCTCAAACACATTTGTTTGAATTTTAAAACAGGTTTAATGGAAATCATCCTACTTATGCTAGGGGTATGATCAGCATTTAAACGTAGTATCCATTCATATTCCTTCAGTTCCAACTTATTATTCAAATCACCACACCTGGCATCCTAAAAACAACATTCAAATCCCTAAAAGTAAAAGTATGATTTTCCCCATTCTCTTTTAAATGTTGCGCCAGGGCATTAGTCATAACGCCCCTTCAAATTTCTGATCTATGTTCCACTACTCTCTCCCTTAATTTCCTGGCGGACGTTCCAACATAAAAACCAGAGCATATTTGGCAGGTAGCCAGATAAACAATGTTATTAGTATTACAAATCGCATAACAATTTAATATAGAATTTCTATTTGTAGTGGGATGTATAAAATGTTTCTCTTTATTTATAATTTCACAAACCAAACAATTACAAAACAGAATGGTCCCTAGTTTAATAGATACGACTTTTTACATTCTCTAAAAAGGCTTTATAAACAAAGGCATTTCTTAAGACTAGAACAATTCTTATAAGAAAATTTTGGAGAATTATTAATGTACTGAGTTCATTCCGGAAGGGGTAATAAGATACACCAGTTTTTACATATAACATTTTCTATATCTCTATTACACCTATTATATGCTGTAACATAATACAAATTATTAGTGTTCTTATTTTTACAAATGGAATGGTAAGAACTTGTAGATATGTTTTACTATATGGTTTTACTATATTATTTCTTTCACTAGGAGTTTCATTATAAAGCTTTTGCAAAAGAACATTATCATACCCCCTATTAACGAATTCTTCTATTACTTCTTGCATTTGGGTAAGGCAAATATCATTTGTATTCAACCTACAAACGCTACTGAATTGTGTTTTTACACTATTAAAAATAAAATGAGCATGCATACTTCCTCTATCAAGATATTTATTTTTATGGGTGCACATTAGGTACTCTCACTTGCAGTGATACCCAAGTCATAGGTAGATGATGAGGTAAATTGCTACCTGCTAGCATTTCTGTTTTGGGGAATATTACCTCTGTTAACAGTACACATTCTCAAATGTACCTATTTAATCTTACCCTTACTGCTGAAAATGTGTGCTTTAAGACAAAACACTTGTAACTTATTAGAGTTCTGTCTGATTTATCTTTATAGAAACAGGTGTTATCATCTGCATTAAAGGCATGCATTCATTTCCCATATGCAGTTGTATAGACAGATTTGCATAGCAAAAGTGAACAGTACATAAAGACAGATTAATGGATCATCCATATGTCTTATGGGTGATTCCATATGCTGTGATGGTTATCTCTTCATTGACCGTTCTTAACACAAATCTTACAACTACTGGCTCAACATATAAAAGGATTACTGCTCTCAGTGCTCTGCTTTACAGAGCTTTCTCTAAGTTGTTCAAAAGACACTTTATGTACTATTTATAATGAAATGCATGCAGACTCATCTGGCATGATACAACTGTTGTTATACTTCTATTCACCAGATATCTAGGGTAAGGGTTTTGAATCCCCCAGACAACCTCTACATATATTGCAAGTTATGCTGATTTTTCAACTGTTCCACATGCAGGCATTGGTGTTAGTTTTTATATGTCACATTAGTATTTGTCATAGTCAGTGTTTTATAGACTTTTGCACTGTACTGTAATGCTTACTGTTTATGGTGATATACAAGGTACATGTAATCATCTGCATAAGTGGGTCCCCACAGGAATATGATCATGTACATATCACTGTCTTTGAGATGGCAAACAGACCTAGTGGACACAATTTTTCCCCACAGGAAAATTACATCATATGAGATGCTCTGCAACAACATGGATGGAGACTCCTTGGATATGCAAGGAATACAGTACGGAGTAATGAAGTGTGGGCCGACATCACCAACATGATTAAGGAGGTTGGATGTCACAGTAGGTCCCATAAAGCTTGTTAATGATACTGCTGTGACATAGTCCTACGTGCAGCCAACTGTTTATGCTGGTATGAGAGATCAAGGGGTACCACCAGTGGTGGACCACTATTGACCCCCCCCCCGAGGAGATCACAGTATTTCTTGCCTCCCTACATACAGTGAGTGGGGAGAGATACATATATGAGGGTGGGATAGAAGCAGCAGTTCCAGGCCAAACAAGTATGCCTTACTCTGCATGACATGGATGACTATAGAGAAAATCATCACTCGTTGCTCTTGCATGCATAGTCATGTATTGTCATTTTGGGTTTACAGCAGCAGACTTAAACCATGTGCACAGATCTACACTGAGTGATGATGATGATGATGATGATGAACATAAGTATAATGACATGTACTCATACAACTGCCATACAGACAGAACAGTGCAACGAACATGTATAATGTTGTCTGTATTAATATTCGTAGGTCCAGCTATTTCTGGACAACACCAGGGACTGGCAGGTGTGTTTCCGTACTGTGTTACTATGACCACTATCTGGGCTTATAATCAAAAATCAAAATCCTTGGGGCTAAAGTCCAAAAGCCATGTGGATGAAAGGCAGTTTTCAAAGTTGCACAATGCTGAACTGGAATAACATGACTTCATAATAATGAAAGTAAAGCTTGATTCATTATTATGAGTTTGGCATTGTGAACAGAGATTACAGCACAGTGAGGATCAGGGAAGTTACCCCTTTTCTCATTTTAGTGCAATCTCGGAATAAGTATACATAATTGGGGGGTGCAGGGGGTCTTCCCCCCTGCTAAAACTTAAAAGGACATATGGACTTTAGAAACCGGAAGTCTGGTATATCAAATGTTGAATGTCTTGTTTACGACATTTGACATTTACGCTAAATTTTATTTTCATTTTCGGAATTTTGGTTTCACGTTTTGGTGGCAAGTTGTTTTGCCTTCGAGATTTTGATAGTAAACCCACTACCTGTTATTGCCTCCACCTCATGTCATGGCACTGCTGTTTACTGTCATATTGATATTTGTCTAACATTGTACACTGCAGGTATATCCAGTGGGTCCAAGTTGTGCAAGTGCAGGCGCAAGTGCAGACAGACCATGTATGTCACTGCAACAGATTCATAGTTTGTAGCAGTGTGTAGCAGATATATGATGCATGACATTAATGTCATTCTTTTTTGACACAGAGACATCTATCCAACAGGTGCAACGTCTGGCACATATAAGTATCTGCAGCCTCTGGTACTGCATTGTATATATATCATGCCATATTCTGTTATCTACATACATGACTGTATCTTTCTCTTTACTTTCTCATTGCAGGATCTGCAGTACAACACACAAACTCACAACAGTAGGAGTCTGTCAGTGGTATGCTATTACCTATCTTTCATACATGCCATTGCTGTTATTCCTGTTGTTATCCTCCATTAGTATTGTGTCCCTACCCATTCATAAGACAGACTGCATCATCATCAAGTCCACAAACAAATGGTATGTCTATGTAAAACCTACTGTATGTTTTAAAGCTGTTCAAATGGTTCATGCTGACAATGGTGTGATTAATAAGGTTGACATTTTCCCTACAATAGTTGAAGTTCATCCCTCTTCTACCAAACCATCGTCTCAGGAGGACTTGTCAGGAGTGTGTTATTTTTGTACTCATCACATGTGATATGGATGTTGGCTGGGTAATCTGTGTGACAACTTCCTGTTATGTAGATTCCGTGACTCATACACAGCCAAGACCTAATGGTAAGACAGTATTATCTATAATATCACAGTGAGATATATGTGTCATTTGTCTTTAATGATATCCAGCATGTAATGCAAGCACGTTGTCCTGATCTGTGTCATATGTCTCCTCTTTTAGAACATCAGCTATCTGTATCCCCCATTAGCCCACCCAGTGATCATGATGTGGGATCTAATGTGTCACAATATGGTAGCATGGCCTCTGACACACAAGACAATGACACAGGGATACAGTCTGACCAAGATGGTGACAGTCACGTGAATGCAGCTGTAACCCCAAATGTGGAGGGAAACTTTTCCAGTCATTCTGACAATAAGGGGACATCAGCTGATGGACAGGATGAGGCCAGTGAACAATTGACCTAAGTAGAGACAGCTGCTAATGTTGACAGTTCTCCACACCACACTTATACTGGCTATCGCAGAAGATGTAAGCATGCAGATGGTGTGCACGGCAGGTGTCGGTGGGGCAACATAGGCAAATGAATGTTCCCAGCAATGTCATGGATCTGACATCCATGCAGTTACCCGTGCCACAGATCATGTTGTTCACCAGTTGGGTGCACTACATGAAGCATGGGAGTACAAACACGATAAGGTGATGGTGCCACTAGCTGCTCAGAATGAAAATATGTCGTCTGTGGCATGGTCATTAGAATCCCTGTAATACAAGCAGGGATCTGCATGTCCTGACTATACTTAGCCGACTGCAAAACCAACCTTGGCCTTTGGGCATCAGTGTCTATGCTCCAACATGCTCACACTTCAGCAGACAAGTTGCAATCATGCTCCTTCACCTCCATATGCTGGTGTCAACTCCTCATAGGATCATAGGGACTTAGTAGACTATTGGCCCTGAGGCTCTTACAAGCCTAGCCAAGAATTTAGCCCATGTTCCGACAAGTCAGCACCCAATGACCCTGTCCAGCAGGGGTACAGGTGAAATCCCAGTGGTGTAATTCTGTCCCCATCCAGTTATCCAGGTTGCACTTAAAAAGGGTTTAATGAGGTACTCTGCTTGATTTGGACAGGGAGTCAATTCCACAGAAGGGGGAGTCTCTGGAACACAAATCTGTCCCACCAACAAGTTCTACTGATGTCACAGACCAGATTGAGGTTGCACGTGTGGTTACTCGCATGGAACTTGACTTGCAGATATGCAGCAGCCCATCAAGGTGGGGTCTGAGATTGCTTTGTATGCCAGACAAAGGTCACCCTGAGGAGTCTGTATGAGAGTGAGCAGAGGGACAGGGCTTTTAGCCTATCTGTGTAGGGTAGATGTTTGAAGCCCAAGATTCCTCTGGTGAGGAACCTCTGTGGTCTCTACAGCTGCTGCATGTACTTTGTGAGGTACATGCCAAAAGGGACATTGTACTCAATAATGGGTCTTATAAGGGAAGAATACACGGATGTTATGACCTCTTTGTCTCTGGATGAGATAACCTTACTAATGAAGTGGGCCATGTAGAAAGCTTTCTGTACAACAGAGGCAATATGGTGGTCAAAAGTCAGTTTGCTATCAACCTGGGTGCTCAAGTCCCTCACAACTGATTGTGTGCTTAGGACCTTGTTATTAATATGATAATTTGTGGGGACATCACTCTCCCCAAAGGGGGGTGATGATGCATTTATTGGCATTCAGTTTGAGGCCATGTTTCTGACACCAGTCATTTGTTTGGGCGAGAACCTCTTGGAGGATGCCCACATCACTAGGGGAACTGATGAGAGTGCCCAGCTTGCAGTCATCTACAAACTTGGTCAGCCACAGCCTACAGATTTTGGCCTGAACCTCAGAAAGGTATATCTCAAACAACAGAGGCCCCAAGACCAAACCCTGGGATACACCACTAGTTATGGGTCTACTGTTTGAGGTAGCTTCCCGTATTTTAACTAGGTGGGTTCTCCTAGTGAGACAGTTTGCTACCTATCTGGTAACATACAGACTGATGTCTAGTTGAGATAGTTTATCTATTACACCTAAGTGGGGAATACTACCGAAGGCTTTGTCAAGGTCAAGGTAGGTGGTGTGCACCGTCTTCCCCTCGTCCATGGTTTTGGTGATTGTCTCAAAGAAGTCAACCAAATTTAACAGACATGACCTCCCCTTGACAAAACCAAACTTTGTGGGATCAAGTGTTTGGAGGTTGCCAATGTCCTTGTTAATGAGGTCCATGATAATCCTTTCCATGGCCAGCAGATCAGGCTAATTAGGCAGATGGGTCTATAGTTTCCTAGCTCTGTGGATGCTCCACCTTTGTGCAAAGTGATGACAGTGGCTGTTTTCCACTTGGCTGGGATGAAGCCAGTATTCTGGCTATGGTGGAACAGAGTGCCTAATGGTGCTGCAAGTTCCTGCCTGAGTTCATGTACGATGCACCCTGGGATGTTATCGGGTCCCATAGAGGCTGTATTTTTTTCCTTTGAGAGGCAGTGATGACTTGCTCCCTAGAGATAAGGAGAGGGGGGAAGGTGCTGGGGATGTCCTGATTTACTGGTGGGAGGGACAGAGAGGTGAAGTTTTCACTGAACCTGTCTGCCAGCAGGTTGGCTATTATCTATGGCATTTGTGTATGTGGTGTCCTTGACCACCAGTTCTAAGCAGATCTAAGTGTTTCCTTTGAGATTCCGGACATATGTGAAGAAGTCCTTATGACTGTCTTTAGTAGATGTGGCCAGTTTGGACTCAAAGTTTGCTTTGGAGGATTTCACTACTGCTCGTATTTGCTTGTTCAGGCTAAAAAGAGTTTGCTTCCAATTAGGCACCTGCTCCTTCTTGGTCCTGGACAGCAATTTTTTTCATTTTATTATAGAGTTTATTTATTGCAGATGACCATCAGACAGGTTACAGGTTTACTCTTCCTTGAGAAAGGTGATTTGCCCTGTGGGGTATTCCTGATTACATGCAGCTATATAAATGCTTGTATAGTACTTTGGTGTAGGATTGGATATATGTGCCATTTCCTATGGAGGCAGAAAGGGCTGTCAAACTGTTTACAGCTTCTGTCAGGAGGCTGTGATCAGCTGTGGAGAAGTTTTTTTGTTTGCCCTAGCTGGGTCAGGGTTGGGGGAGATGGTGACTTCGAGAGTGACCTCTTTGTGGTCGGATCTTACCAGGAAGGATGGCAATGTAGGGATGCCCTGATATTGTTTTACGAAAAGGTAATAACTTGAAAAGTTTGTTGGAAAAACCTAAAAAAGTGGGCATGAAGGACATATGTCACCTTGTGGGCTTTGCCAACAATGCAAACATGTTAAAAAAAACCACATTTGTTAAACTAGGGAGTAAAGTAATAGATATCAAAAGGAAATATAGCTGTTATACACATGCTGTAGTTTATGCCGGCCTCTGTAGAAAATGTAGCGCTTTCTACATAGGTAAAACACAAAGAAAATTAGGTCAACGTATATACAAACACTTTTATAAAATAAACCAAAAGAAAGAAGAATATGCACTATATAAACATGTCAAAGCAAACCCAAATCACAGTTTCAAATTTGTGGTGTTACAACAGGTAAAAAGTGAAACAAGAGGTGGTCCTTGGAACCTTTATTTAGAGGACAGAGAGACCTGGTGGCAATTATATTTAGATGCTTACTAAACAATATTATATCCATCACAAGTAGGTTGAAGCTGAGAACTTTTGACAGATAGGGATTCATGGATTTATTTTTAATACAATTTTTAATATAATTTTTTATTAAGTAACAATTTGTTTTTGTTTATATTTATTAAACTGCTTGGTTATGAACATTATTGCTTATATCCACAGTATTGCAACATTATAAACAAAGTTTGTTGAATAATACATTAACTTTCCCCAGGATTCATGAAGCTCGGCGCAAGAACGGTGTTAGGCTTGTGCCAACCGTGCAGCGTAGAGATGGTGCAGTAGTGCCATATGCATATTAATGAAGGTGCGCTGCCGCCACATCCATGTGCATAGGAAACCTGCGTGAGTGCATGGGGCGTGTCCAGGTGCCGCACGAAGGCGTGGACATGTCGGCTGTTTACGTGTAACCTAAAATGCTGAATAGTACAGCCTGCTTCTAATAGTAATCACACCTGTCAGTGTCCGTGGATACTGAAACATATGCAAAGCATGCAAGACAGTTTTGCGAACACAAAAATAAAAAGCAAACACAAATGCACGTAACTGAATATTGAGACTCCATCCCTCGAACAAATGACATTTAAAACCCCGTGCCTGTATTCCATTGTAGTGTCAATAGTTATACCAAGTGGAAGCAAAACGCATTGTGTTAGCGTGCCACCAATAGTTAAGTCTAGCCCAATGATCAGGGTTACCAGCTGTCCCACATTGTGAGGGGACAGTCCCCCTCTGGGCAGTTGTGTCCATAACAAAACCATTATAAATGTAAAATATCCTGTTATCGTAGGACATAATTATGTCCCACATCTTATGTAATAGTCACATACAATAGTGATTTCCGTATGTAAAATACCTACATGTTACAAGAAACAGAATAAGCAAGTAAACGAAACAGAAGAAGCAGCTAAACTGCTACAACAATAAGCTTACATTTAGGCATAAAACAAAAGTACTATCTGTTGTATTAACCGTGGGTATGTGTTGGCCTGAAAAATCTGGTGTGTCCCGAATATATCCCATCCTGGCAATATGAAAAGGTGGCAACCATACCAATGGTCAGATCATTCGCACAATAACTGGCCAGCCTCTTAATCCCCTCTAAAACCAGTGACCTTTGGAGGAAAGGTGGTGAATTACACTGAATGAATAATGACAATAATTAAAAGTAATAGACATCTTTTACTTCAGAAAATAAGTATTAATACATATGCTCTGATTCTGTCAATGTTTCAAGTTAATAGTACTTCTTCTTCCTCTTCTTTCAGCTTTTCCCAGTTAGGGGTCGCCACAATGGATCACCTGTCCGCTCATGATTAGCATTTTTTAAAAGTGTCCATGATTGTCCCTGTTACTGTTGAAATTAGTCCCTGAGTGGTTGAGAGGTCCGTACACATTTGTACGTCGACCAACTGTCACATTTGTTGCGAGTACTGTTGAATACTTGTAGTGAAGTCATATATCCTAGCTACCATCCATGCGGAATGTACCACGGATGGTGTAGTGGTCAAACTGGGGACTAAGGTGTGTCTGTTTCTGGGTCCAAGCCATGCAAGGGCCGCTAATTTTATGTGATTCCCAGAATAATGTCTGTTGGATATAGGGAGGTAAAGCCACGTACAAGCAGACGTAAGCGGGAAAGCGAGGTGGACATTCAACATTATGGGAAATGTAAATAGGTATGTAGGTGTATATGTATATATATATATATATATATATATATATATATAAACATGGTCACAATAAAGCAGTCATAACGAATATGAAGGAAAACACCAGCGGAGCCCCCCACGCCATATTATGTAGTGCCGAAATATCAAGCTGGTCAGAGGTGGGCAAACCCCTGCATCTGTAAACACAGGTAGAATGGTAACATTGGGACTAACTCTGTCCACGTGCTAATTCTGACTTTCATACGGGTACAGGGCTGTTCCTGTCTCCAGTCGGACAAGCCTAAACCCGGATGACCACATGAACACCCTGACAATCAAACACAGGTATGTGCCAGGACTATAAGCTTTGGAGTTCTGAATATCCTTGGAGTGAGTAAACATGCAGCACGGGTGCAGAACAGTAGGGAATAGGGAATGGTGCATGTGTAGTTCTGCGGTTTTCCTAGCAGGAGAATGGATGCCTGCTGTATAAGTAAAGTGTTGAGGCATGTGTTCGGGTAACTATGAACCATGGGTATACATATAAATGAAGCAGAACACCAATAGTGTAGTGGTTAGAACATCCGCCTAACGTAAAGGCATTCCCAGTTCAAGTTCGAATATAGCACATGTCATTTTCCTTGTGGAATGAATGTCGCTGTGCTGTAAAGCCAACATTTAAACATGTAAAAGTGAACGTGTGTTTTGCATGGGGTCATTAACTAGATTCCTTCAATCAAAGTGGTACTTTCATAATGATCAAGGCACATGTAAGCACAAATAAGCGGCAGTAAACATATGTAACTCACAGTAAGCATAGGTGAGTGCACCTGCGTGGGTGTAAGCAGCTCCCAGCATAGGAAATTAGGAAATATATGTTTGTATGTACAGATATAATTTATATACATATATATGTATATATATATATATATATATATATATATATATATATATATATATATATATATATATATATATATATATATATATATATATATGTATATGTATATATATATATATATATATATATATATATATATATATATATATATATACATACACACACACACACACACACATATATATATATATATATATATATATATATATATATGTGTGTGTGTGTGTGTGTGTGTATAGATGTATGTCCACAGACATGAAATACATATCTGTATATATATATATATATATATATATATATATATATATATATGAAGAATGAACGCCATAAGAATAAAGCATACACAAGGGTTGTGAAAGGAATCGAGAGCAACTAAGGTATTATATAGTGCTTGCAGCATATGTCAGATAAAGCTGCCCAAGAGTGAGCAGAGCACCAGTATTCACACCACAGGCAGGGTTCTACAAGTGGGTATAACATCGTTGAACTGCTACATCTATATTACACACAGACGGAATGTAGTCCATGTTGGGACCACCTACACTTGTAAACTGCAAATGGCCGTAATCCATAACACCAGGAAGGGCACATATGTGCAAATATAAATGGAGGCAGACTCTATGAATACACGAGGTGGGACAATATGTGTGTAGGGCCCCAAACCCTCTGGAGAGGGCAATGTGTAAAGGTGTATCATGGCTGCGATATCAAGTGGATAATGGCTGTTACGCATGGAAACTCAACACGGGTGGGGTGGAGGAACTATGGGTATGCGATTATAGATCCAGGAGTGCCAGGGTTGGTTGGGCCGGTTCCAATGGACCGCCCCATGTAGGTCAGCTAGTACGTAATAGGTATATATGCATACGCACATGCAGACAACAATATGTTGAAGTACATTCTCTGTTACACATGCACTCCATTTATTGATGTAAATAATATGAATGTGCACAGACAAACAAAGACAGTAGCTGGAATAATATGCTGTGCAGACGAGGAACAGGTCAAATGACTCTGTATCACATCCCAATTACCATCGGTAATCCGTACATGAACATATTGCGACATCTGTCCGTTGTATAATGTGCTAAATACCGATTACAAGATAACCGGAGTGAAGTGTCTGTGTCATAATGACTAAGGCAATAGTATGCTGGTGAAGCATATATAAAACCCAAT
Organism: Protopterus annectens; assembly: GCF_019279795.1. Classification (NCBI taxonomy): domain Eukaryota; kingdom Metazoa; phylum Chordata; order Ceratodontiformes; family Protopteridae; genus Protopterus; species Protopterus annectens. The sequence continues at coordinate 432,078,256 of NC_056735.1, forward strand.
ACGCATGTGTAAGTGCATATGAGCGGGAAATGTATTGGTCAACAGATACAGATGTATATATATTCATATATATAGATATATATATATATATATATATATATATATATAGATAGATAGATAGATGTACTCACACACACACACACACACACACACACATATATATATATATATATTGCAAATATACACATGTACATACCTAGGTTACGTTACAGCAATTACGGGTAACATATGTTCAGACTGGGCATATGTTAGTGGGAGGTCCAATAAACAAATGTCTACCTCCCACACACCCCAGCTAGGCCGGTGAGACATACAGATATGCAATAAAAGTAACTACACCACTGCTTTCCAGACTACCAGCAGGAAACTACCAGTGGGAGAGATCTGCAAGGTCTACACTTTAAACATGGATCATGAGTTCTCTTGTGGGACACCAAAAATTTGCTTTTTAGGCAAATCTGTAGTGCTCGACATGACCAGGATGTAGCTGTACACAGAACAGTAGGTTGTGCAAGTCTGATAACACATGGGTTGACAAAACGTACAACATGTGTCCCGATATGGGGAGATTGGGCAGTGTGTAGTCGTGTGTTCATATCTCAGCTGCACTCATAGTAAGGATGAGTGCTGTAGAGGTGTGTCTGGTAGGGGAATCATGGGTATGCAATCATGGGCCTAAGTGTGCAGGTGTTGGTTGGCAGAGATGTATTAGGCCCGCCCCGTGAAAGTAATTAATATTCCAATGTGGGTATAGCAGACACCCATACCTCCCAGACCTTAAGAGCACATCTACTGGATAGTCTGTAAACCATTGGTGGAACACATAGGGACCATATCAGTGAACTGTACCTCATTAACATGGACGTCTGTGATTACGAATCAGAATCTAACACAGTCCCAACTAAACCCTTCTAGAACTAGTGACATTAGGTGGACAGGTGGCAGAATACACATAACGAATAATGACAACATGTATGAGTCATAAACAGCATGTACCTCGACAAATGTGTATGAAAACATATGCTCTGGGACTGTCAATGTGTCAGGTTAATAGTACCAATCACCTAAATGTGTCCCTGACGGTGTTATGCAGTGTCCCTGATTCAGTGTTCATTCTCCCCCATTTGTATGTGAGGTCTGCTAGTGATGGAAAGTGCATATTCCACCGACTACCTTAGGTAGATGATAGCATAATAGGTTGGGGTTACCAACTGTTCACCTTTGAGAGGGGCACTCCCCTTTGGGCAGTTGTGCCCTGCAAAATAAATGTTATTATGGTACATGGCCTGTGATTTAGGGCAAAGAATCCATACATTGTCCATAGTGGTTGCATAAAATGATTATGTTGTATCTGAAACACCTAGATGTTATAGTAAACAGTATTAGCAACTATAATGCTACAAGAATAACCTTTTATTTAGGCAAAATGGTGAAGTACTCTATTTTCTACTAGCTGTGGGTATGTGTTGCCCTGCCAAATCTGACATCTCTACATATAGGTCTTATAGGGCTGCCACATTTCAAAATGGCCAAAGTGGGACCTGCTCCATAGAAATTTCAGACTTACCAGGTCAGAACATACCTACAGCCGTGCATAGTACAGAACTATACGTATTTGCACAAATAAAAGCTTAGTCTAGTAGCAGTCCACTTGCTTATGCTACTTCAAATAACATATAGAAGTGTCATATATACAATAAATGTTACATGCAACTATTACAGAAACGTAGAATATAATATTGTCCTGTAATCAGGACATTTGCTATGTCTTGATTATTTTCGCATGACACATTTGCCTAAGGAGGGACTGTCCCATGCAAAGTGGGACAGGTGATAATCCTAAAGTCCCACCTTGGCCAATTTAAAAGGTGGAAAACCTACAATAGGTATGCGGTAGCATGACCTGGCAGATGGTTGTGGGTCCCAAAACATTTACTTGTCTGCATTGCAGAGTATCGGTTCCCATGTATCAACCAGATGGGATCAAATTGTATGAGGAACATGCATATAATATGATTAACTCACTGGACAGGCCGCCGATTCCATACAGTTGAACGCCATGCCGTCGCCTAATGGTCAGCCATACCCGATACTGTAGTCATGTAGTCCGATGTGATAGGCATCATAAGGGATTGCGCCCACCCAGTGTGAGTGACACATGCAAGCACCAATGTCGGTGCATGTGCAAGTGAGGGAGTGAGTGGGTGTAAGCTTGTTTGGCTACCAGTATGCGAGTATTGCACTGGTATAGAAATGTGGAGGCTAACCAAGTGTAAGAAGATGTAACCAGAGGTCAGCAGTGCTTAACACCATGCAAACATATGCACAACTGCTCCCAACTGCTTCAATGTGCCTTACTCCCTCCGTATCCAATGGACTTGTTCTGCCTGCATCACCCTGCGCACACAGCTAATGTGAATTACCAATACACCATGGCAAATATACAGACAATAGACAGTACCACACACATACCATATAGCACAGTCATCCAACAGTATAGCAATGTACCGGCAGATATGTCCAGACCACTGATGTTTGCAGACCTGGACTCCTTGTATTTAAGTGTGTGAGCATGCCCAGTATGACCATTCCGCATGTTGTCGACTGACATTTCCATCATACCTTCATGTTTTGAGCATGCCCAGTATGGCCAACCGTATCGCAAGTGTTACATGTCCAGGTAGTCTGTACTGTGGTGCCGACCTCTGCATTGTTCACTGACAGGTGTCATGCTGTGTCTGCAGGGTATCCATCGGTTAGGTGGCATTGACTGTTGTTACATTTCTGCACAGCGTGGGGGGGACATCCAACTGTATCCACATTCCTACACAGCACCGGGGGGCACACCTGACTGTTGCTATATGTGTACGTTGGAAGGGGGGCACACCTGACACTTGTACACTTTTGCTACTACTGTACTGGTATGTCAGTTACTCCATTTCAGTGTGTAGACCTACCTATTGTGCTGGCTAGAGGCATACCAGTGTACTCCAGATCTTAGCTTTAATTACCAACATATTAGATTCAGACGCCCTAGCATTCACAACCTACATCCAACTGCCTGGCCTGCTGTAGTCTGTCTGTGTGGGTCTGTGGGGAGGTCATCCATTGGGCATATTCAGAGGCAATAGCACAGCATTTGTCTGTATTGGTCTACACCTGTCCAGCTGGTTGAGACTTGTGTGGGCTGTATGGACACACATGATGCTCAGCCCATTACCCACAGTGGGTCATGACACCCTATGTATGGTGACCCCCGTATGTGCTTCAGATGTCATGGTGCCACTATGGACATCTACTGTCTGCTGCCTTAACATTCGGACTCCAAATTCCCTTGCATGCTCACATCCATACCATAGCTACAGGTACCAACACATTCTAATACAACTGCCAACTGGTTGGTTGATTGACTTACCTTGAGGGTGTGCCAGACCTGAGGATGGTGCTGGAGGGCTGCCTATGTTGGATGCACATAGTGCACTTCTTATACATGGCTGAGCACAGGTAGTGTCATTTTTGGCATCCCTTTTACTGTCTGTGCGAGTCAGAGAGGGTGACATGCCCTGGGTCTCTACTGTGTCAGTGCATATGCTATGCATTGCCTCTTTGCCAAGGCCAGGTCATACTGGGCACGCCTCCTTCTGCCTACTGAGTCCAGCTCAGGTTGTTCCTTCTCCGAGTCACTCTGTGACTGTACAGGCTTTGGCATTGGTTGAGGGCTTTGTGGCCCTGCCCCATGCTGTTCCTGCTGCAGCTGTTTCTGCAGGATCATATTGTGTAGGATAGCACATACCATAACAATTTGGGTGCATGTAGCTGGTGAATAATGCAAGGCTCCACCGGATGTGTCCAGACACCGGAACCGTGACCTGAGCATCCCAAACACATGCTCTATTATATGTCTGGCCTGTGCGTGTGCCTCATTATGGCATCATTGTTTAGGTGTGTGCATTCCTGATGGGTGTCATCAGCCATGGCTCCAGTGGGTACGCAGCAACCCCCACTAGTTGACTGTAGGGGATGTCCATATTGGCAAAGCTGTGGTACAGCTGCATCAGATGCCATATATTGGAATCGTCATAGCTTCCAGGGCAGCCAGCAACACAAATTCAGTATAATGCCCTGGGCATCTCATATGACCTAGAAGTTGATGGAGGGGATGCCCCTGCAGTTAATGTAGGCCCTACCCTGCTCACCGGGTGGTGCTTTGATGCATACATGCGTGCAGACTATAGCACCCACTACCCCAGGGTAGTCTGCCATTTGGTGGAAGAGACGCATATTGCTGGTCAACACCTCATGTGTGATGAGGAAATGTATGTGCTCACTGGCATGTGGTGACATGGCATCCAGAAACTGGTGGAATACCCTTGATGCAGATGCCTGTGAGATCCCCATGATATCCCCAGTTGTGCTTTGGGAGGTACCTGTGGCTAGTATACCTAGGCCTACACATACCTTGGTATCCACTGGAATGAGTTCCCCTCGACCTGTTCGATGTGTCAGGTGTGGCCGGCACAGCTCAACAATCTGCTGTAGGAGGTCTCTGTCCACCCCATAGCGCTCCACTATCTCAAGCTCATGTAGCCCCTGGTAGGTTACCCTGGGTCTGTACAGTCTTCTCTGTCTCCTCACTGAGGGTTGTTCATCAGCATTCACATCTGCACCACCCTCAGCCTCCTGCACATGTTGGTCTATGTTGCCTGCTGCAGCCCTTCTCATTTCGTAGGATTGTTTGTTAAAATTTCCCTGCATGTATACACCAGTGGTGTAGAGTGTGGAAAAACTCGAGGGGATGGTGCTTGCTCACGTTATCATAGTGTTCTGGGCAGGGCTGGTCTGCTGGGCCTGTGATCTGCTGATTCTGATAAATATCACCTGTTTGCCCAGCTTGTTCACCTTGACTACTCTCCTACTGCTATTGTCCCTCCCAATTGCACTAGGCAGGTATAGTCACACCCCTAACTTAGGCGTGTTAAGCTAGGAGCAATCCTGAGACACAGGGCTTCAATCTACGTACAGTATGCCTGACACCCCCCCATGCTTTCACGTATATTCGAGTCCTGCACCCAGCTATCTATACACATACACTCTTGGGACCTGTATCACACCCTGGGGATAAACGGGATTCACTATTTTCCACCTCATTTGCATAGTATTGTCTTCTAATGCATAGTTAAATGACCCATACTGAGCCTTCCCAAAAATAACTACTGCTTACTGTCACGCAGACCTGCACACAACTGGTTAAAAGCACCTTACTATCACCGTATTCAATGTCCCTTGTTCTTTCCAGCATCAAAACAACCGCCTCTGCACGGCTCGAAACCGGGACCCTGCACACCACAGATGATGTGCTTTACCACTAAGCCATGGCAGATATACATACATGTGAGGTTATCATGTACAGATCATCCAGCACAGGCATTCAACAGTGTAGGACATGCATTCCATCAAGTAGATTTATGTGTGCTAATGTCCATATATATATATATATATATATATATATATATATATATATATATATATATATATATATATATACACACATATACATATACACACACATACGTAGATATAGAATATATATCTCAACAGCAGTCTACGTGACACCAAACCATTAGCCAAGAATGAAAAGGAAACCACATGCACCTCCAGCATTATGTACTGGTGTTAATATCAAGGCAAGTGTGTATCTGTGCGTCACATGGGTTCAGACTGTATTAAGGGTAAGATTAGGGCTGCTGACATTACTCACCAGACCTATTGCCAAATGTATGTGTATGTCTTGCCAACCCAGTCTCTTGGCCAATTGTGACATTTATGGCCACTATATAGGAAAACAACAAAACACGTTCCTCAATATATCCAGTAACTAGCCACTCACAGACATCAACACATAGGATATGACTGCCAAACACACACACCTGTCATGCCTTGGAATAGAACACCTACCTGTCTATTCTATCACACTACAGAATTACGCAGTTACAGAACGCTCTACCAAGATTACTGGGACACAGCACTCCCAGAGGTGAACTTCTAGGTGGGTGACATCATCATCATTGGCAAAGTCAGTGATAGGGATTGTATGGAGTGTGAGCAGTCTTAAAGCATTATTCCATCCCCAGGCAGACAGACACACACACACAGATGGCATGGCTGGGATTAGAACACCGACCTAACTACCTTATCACACTACAGCATTACGCAGTTCCAGAATGCGCTACCGAGATTATTGGGACACAGCACTCCCAGAGGTGTACTTCTAGGTGGGTGACATCATCAGCAATGGCAAAGTCGGCAATAGGGATTGTATGGAGTGTGAGCAGTCTATAAGCATTATTCTGTCCTCAGGCAGACGGTGACACACACACACACACACACACACACACACACACACACACACACACACACACACAGCTGGCATGGCTGGGATTAGAACACCAACCTAACTACCTTATCACACTACAGCATTACGCAGTTACAGAACACGCTACCGAGAATACTGGGACAAAGCCCTCCCAGAGGTGTATTTGTAGATCGGTGACATCATTGGCCTCGCTAACAGTGGGTATAAGAAATGTATGGAGTGTGGCCAGTCTAAAAGCAATTTAGAGTCTATCGGCAAGCAGGGACAGACATACACACACACGCCAGTGCTGGGTACAGAACACCTGCTTATTTACAGATTACTATTACAATACTATATATATATGAGTCGCGCCACACAGACTACACATGTCAAGGCTGTCATTAAGACCATCTGGGAATGCAGACATCAACAGGGATGCTGGCAGTTAAGATGTACATACCTGTGAACCTATGTGTTTAAAGTATGAATCCATCCTGACCTGAAGTATGCCCATCTGTGGAATGGACAACTACTACCACTATACAGGGTTACAATGGTCATGCCCATACACAGAGACACATAACCAACACAAGGTATCACTGGGCATGCTCACACACTTAGTAGCACAGGACTGTTCGGAATGCACTGTGTCCATCTACACAAGGATATATTGGACATGCTCATACACTTAGTAGCACAGGGCTGCTTGGAATGCACAATGTGTCCATCTGCACAAGGATATACTGGGCATGCTCATACTCCTAGTAGCACAGGGCTGACTGGGATGCACTCTGATGCTAAACACAGAGGGTCACAGTGGCCATGCTATTAGAGGTAGATGTAAAGAACACATTGTAATGGGCTCTGGTTTTGGTAGTTGTCATTGTTAGCAGGAATGCTGCTCTACATATATTTGACACCGGTCTTTAACAAATCAGCTGTCATTCTGGGATGACATGGCTGACAGTAGGCAGGCCTTTGTCACATATCACATGCATCCATGAAACAAAGGAGTGTGGATATTACCTAAGTCACATCCGCCCACACAGTGCCATTCCAAGGCAAATGTCCTAAACACAGGTTAACTCCCATACACCTACAGGACAACTGCATTGTTTTCTTATGCTAACCAGTGCTAGATGTGTAACGTCCATATTCACTGCTGGCCACTGTAGATCCAGCAATGGGGAGCACTGACATCTGTGCAGTGAGGAACACCTGGCTGATGTCTCTGTAGTGCACAATAGCACTACCATTATATACCTCAGAACCAGACATGTGGGCCATAACACAGGTACAGACCGCTCCTGGTGGTGTACCCACATACATAAAGGCCACTCACATGCACTGACCGGTCCCCCCATGAAAGGCATCACAGATGAGCCATGTGCAGGACACAGTGTCACATGCTGCATTCTAGGATGTTAACTGCAGACACCACCATGCCCTCCGACCACCACCACACAACCATACATGTTGTATGACAGACGAGTACGCCACCATGTGACCCTTGACCTGTGATGTCACCCTTTATGGATGTCATGTCTGTGGCCACAGTAGTTTAATACACAGCTGTCATGCTCTTGAACGGTAGACATGTTTGTAACGTGGGACATTCTCACTGGTATGTGGCAGCTACACGGTGCATGCTGGTATATTCATACATACCTGTGAGTAGTCCACATTGACATATGGAACACTTAACTGCAAACACTGGCATCCACTGGCACGTGCAATTAGACCTGAAGAAGGACAGCAGAACAACATGACCAACATGCATTTACTGTTGTTACACAAGACACATACTGTTAACAGTATTGTACACCTGTACTACATGATATATCTGCTGACTGACAACAGTCCTCAATATTTGTAAACTACACATCATCCTAGTCTGTTCACCCTGTGCATCAGACTATATGAGCATGTCCCTGCACCGATGGTGTGGATGTCAGGGATGCGGCACAGGCATCATCATTGAGTCTGTGGGGACACTAACATCTGATGTACCACAGGAGAGCAATGCACCTACATCACCTGTGAGGGCAGACAAGAACTGTCCATTACAATCTATACAATAGACACACACACACAAGCATGTGATATAACAGAAGGCATGCAACATGCATGTGTTACAGCAGATGGCATGCAGCGCAGACAATAATAGTGGTAGTTATCATACATACCTAAGTTGCACACAACATGCATGTGTGATAGCAGACGACATGCAAATTACACAATCATAGTAGTGGTTAGCATACATCCCTGTGTTACACCATGTGGACCAGCACAGGTTAACAGTACACCTGCCTGATGTGTGGCATATGACCTGGATAATCACATGTAGTATGACATGAGATCTGCTGATGTGTGCAATGACATGCATACATGTTTAACACAATGGTGTCCTGTCAAATATACAGTGGGGCAATAGTGTACCAATTCAGTGTTGTCTGTCCACACTACAGATATACTGCAAATTTAGCTGATGTTCATGGCCATTGCAGGGAATCATGAGGAGTCTCTAGTGCTATACAGTGTGAGTTACAGACAGGGTTCATAGCCATGACTGTGTTCAGATACAATACATATATACTGTGGAATGTGACCCACATCACTGAGGTGTAAACACACTACACCATGATGTGGAAGTTGTGACACAAGTCACCGATGGGTATACGGATGACACCCCTGCACATCTGCAACCATATTGCTGCAGCCTGGCAACTATGGGCAGACATGGCAAACACGTTGGTACACCATGTCCCACATGACATCTGTGTACCACACACACACACACACACACACACACACACACACACACACACACACACACACACACACACACACACACACACACACAGGAGGAGCTAGTATGGCATTTATGTCCATCACCAGCAACGGGAATGTACTGTATCTGTGGCCTGATGTGGATACTGTACAGGTAACTGCTGTCATGTTGCAACACCCTCAAGATGTTCAACACATCCTATGTGGTGGGCTGATGTTACACCTACATAAGATGTGCACAGACCTGTAGGATGTCTAGCATTCCACATCTACATTACGACCATTATACAAAGGCCATGGCCGAACCATGTGTAGCCATTGTACAACAGGGTGTACACACAAGCACAATGCTTCTAGTGTGTGTGTGTTACTCCATGTCTCTGGTCATCCTCCATGGCCATGTGTGTTCATGTGCTGTCCAAATTATAGTGATGGGCATCTATTTCATATGTCTGTGTTGTCCCATATGACATATATGCTCCACTGACAACAGAGTTATGCAGATAAAGGGTGGTATGTGGGATATGTTTTCAGGTTAGGTAGGCAGTGTAGTAGCCAGGCCAATAGATATCATGGACATGTCAAGATAGCACATCACATTGTGTGACATTCATAGCAGGGCTATTATCCACAATGGTAAAACCTGTGTGCTGGCCATACTCCAGCCCACTGTGTAGTACTGTTTGTATTCACCACATGTGTAGTTCAGATCTGTTGTACTCCTAAAGTGAACCATTGCACCTCCACCATTGTATGTACAGCTGTCAACACATCTGGCAATAAAGTATGTGAGGATTCATGTCAGTGAGATAATTCACATAGTTTGCAAGTGTGACACATGGATAGTCATTGTGATGCATTGCAAGTCCGACCTGTATATTGTGACAGGACCATACAGTATGTGTACATGTTGTGAATGGCCACATGGCAGATAGATTTGTGCATTACAGTTCCTGATAAATAATAACACTCTCACCTGCAACGGGCTGCTGTCACCGCAGAATGCCAGCTGTACCTAAATAGAAGTAACACAGCAGTATGAGCATAATCCACCCCTGTATAAAGGCTACAGGGAGCAATGTGCATAACACATACACCAGTACATTAGACTATACTATGGTGTATGCACATGTGTGCATACACAGAGTAGCATACTATAGTATGTGACATGTGTGTATACATGCCTTGCATATCATTTTACATTACATATTGTACAGTGACACATGCAGCTATATGGAATATAGTTGTTATAGGTGCAATACTGACTTACCAGGCAACCCCAGGCTCAGTGGTTGAGAGACACCCACCTCCACAATATCGGCTAAGGCTTGTGGATGTGGTTCTGCAGGTGTCCCCAGGTTGGCCAGTAGCTCCTTGGTATGTGTGAGTGGGGGCTGGGTTGGTGGTCCACCACCTGTTGCACCTTGTTCCCTGGTGGTTGCATTTGCATGCTGTTTTGCCCATCTAATGAGGTCTGTACAGTTTCTGTGCATCTGCTGGTATGTACAGTTGTGGCCACCCACATCATTAACCCTCCTGTGAAGTTCCATCCACTGGGCATCCTGCTGCTGTGCATCCTGTAGCACATGGCTGAACAGGATGTCGTGATTATCGATTAGGTATGGGATGAGGGCCTCATCCTCCAAGCGTGTAAAAGGGGGAGGCCTTGCACACGGCATACTTGGAAGACATAATGATGGAGACAGGCAGGTCACAGTACCTCAGAGACATACAGTGCTACAGCTGAACATGCATGTGTATTGCATTACTTCAGTGTAAATAGTTGTATTTGCAAACCTACATAACACTGACGTGTTTGTGTCACACACATGTGACACTCAATGTTGAGTAGATCTTATCACCATGTGTGTGTGTGTGTGTTTGTGTGTGTGTGTGTGTGTGTGTGTGTGTGTGTGTGTGTGTGTGTGTGTGTCACCTGATTACATTGCTCATACTCCATGTGGTTGATGTGGGCATGTCTGTTTGCCTGTACTGGTGTTCCTACCTATCAGCACATGGCTGGATGTGTCCACATTAATGCAGTCCACCTTGATGCAGTGTATATGTCACATATAAGGACTTACACTGCCTTAACAGACATAACCTGTGACCCTGCAGACATGCTCACATAAGGTTTTACATGTATGTGTTCTGCCATATACATCTGCACGGCACTGTACAGAGATTCAACATCCTGCCATGTATCACCTGTGTTGCACATGTGATACACATGGGACACTTGCTAGCCAGATGGTATTTGCAGGGATGGATATCAACTATGGCATGTACAGTCAGTCAACTAGTGGGCTATATGCCATGGGACATGTATGCATCTAGGATGAAAGGTTACCTGACAGTAGCCGACAGGTGGGTCTGTGGGGACAGGTGGAGCAGTGCCACATTACTGATCCACAGGGTTAATGATATATATACCATGCATTACCATGCGGCCATCACACCATGTCAGAAAGGGGATCGATGTGCAGCTTTGATGGACAGGAATGCATAGTATGGCAGGACTATGTCAAGTGTATGGGACAAGGATCTGTCCAGCATGTGGTAGGTGGATGCCTATGAAGTATGTGTTTGAGATCAGGATGAGTACGTGTAGCATGTCCAACATCACTGGGTTGGACATGGATTTATTCAGAGTATGCATCACCCTACATAGTGGAGATGGGGAATGGGAAGGCTGGTGTAGGCCATCTGCACATGGCTAATACCCCTTAAAGGAAATATGTGATCTAATATGGGTCACTAGAGTGGTCTGTATGGCTGGACAATGATCTCTATATTCATGAATGGCACCCTATTATTATTAGGGTTACCACATATGACTCCCTGATGGGTGTGGTGATGTAGCTATCACAGGAAAGACAACTGCCCAGCTGCATCCCTCACACACATGTCCATTATGATGACCGCTTCCTAGGTAGTAGTTCATGGGTACAGTTTTATTAACATAGGGGTGACAATGCGAGTCAACTATTGCTCCTAGGTCATAGTCATTTGCATACTTCAATAGGCAGATGCCTTCTGTTTGTCTGTGAGGTATGGACTACAATGAAGGGGAATAGAATTCCTTAACCCTGACATACTGTAGCTGCCACTGGTGTGATGATCACGTATTATTCAGACACCTTCTGTAGTGTTGTTTCTGCCAGCAGTCATGTTGCTAAACACTCCTGTGACATACGAATGTACAACTAGTATACAGAGTGGAGGTGGTACACAGTATGGGAGATGATGTCCTATGACCTGGCAAGGTTATGATATGCAGTGTGATATCAACCATACTGTCATCTACATCTGTACTGCTGACATCACTTAAGTGATCAACGTTCATGGCCTTCCAGACCAGACTCAGCAGGGTAGTAGTGCAGTACTTCCCATTATCAGTGGTGTCTCCCCCTTTGTTGGGTTGTGATACCTGTTGGTGTGCACCATTCAGTGTGTACACAACCTGACATGGTGCTATGTTTTACATGATGTGTATGTGGAGAGCATCTTGTTTTGCCATATGTGTATGATACAACCTGTGATGTGGGCAGGTCCCATGCAGACTGAGTGCAGCTTGTACCTGCATAGTTGTGGGTACAGGGGCCCTGTGGTGTGCATGGATATATGCTTGTGTACCTGTTGGGGGGAGTGGGTCATGCTTTTATATTATCCATGACCCTATCTGGATTGCTTATTCATGCTAAGCACTTGTCCAGGACTTGTAAACAGTACGTAAGCTAATGATTACTATAGCACTCAGTCTTCCACATCACCTACAGGTAAGGGTGAACAGGTTTTGTATATACCTTTCTCACTTATGTAGAGTAGTGTAGCTGTTGTACTCACTTTTCTCACTTATCTAGGTGAATGTATTTCCATATTCAGGCATGTCCAAGAGTCAACTGCCATTGTTCTCACCTGTCTATCTGATGAATCTGGACATCTTGAGGCAATGTACACATTGCCTCATGTACACAGACAAGCTTCTCTGCCTACCACCCAACACTACAACCTGTTAGAGATGCATTCCTCTAGCCAAACTGGAGGTAACGGTCTCTCCAACCAAGCTTGGCCCTGACTGTCATGTGGAGATGGTACAGAGTCATACAACACCACACTCATCACCTAAGACTCACTGTATCTACCCCACCATAAACTGGGAAAACTACTCATGTACCAACACATTAGCTCAACAGTTTCTGGAATTCATAAACACCAATGCCCTGATTCAACATATCCACACACCCACCCACCAGGGGCAACAATATCCTAGACCTAGTCATTACCAACATGAGTGACTGGTGCTCCACACATGAAGCCAACTCCTTGTTCGTCCCATCAGACCATGTGCTGAACACCATTGATATCCACATCCCGCACCTACCCCCCCATTAATAAAACCACAGTATAATATGTCTACAAGGCCAACTACATGCTTCTTTAGACAGACGTGGTGGAAGTCATGACACCCATGCAGATGGACAGTACTGTTACAACTGATGAATCCTTCACAAATGCACTCTATAAGCACTTACAGGAGTGCATGGCTTGTGCTATCCCAAACAGAACCAGGACTCTATACTCATAATTAGCTAAACCAATCTGGTGGTCCCCTGCCATAAACATATTGTACTACAGGAGGAAGACACTGTTGCAAACGAGAGTACAATACTATGAATGGAGGAGATCCCTGGCCAGCCTCAGTAAGAAGGTGAGATCCCTTATACAATCCTCCAAAGCTAGCTACGAAAACTTTAACACAATTAATACCAACAACAACCACAGAGCCTCGATGTCAACAACCAGATCTGTTCTGAGTTACAGCACAAAGGCACGAACATTACAGAAACAATGGATATTGGCAACATCTTGGCAGATCCCTCTCAAAGCTGCACACTCTGAAGGCAATATCACAGCATCCATGGGACTAGACAACATCCCAGGCTGCTTTTTACATGACCTTCAGATCATACTGTCTCCTCATCTACGCATCATGTTCAATAATAGCCTCACATTGGGCAAAGTGCCCCCTGAATGGCACACGGCAACAGTTATCCCACTCCACAAAGGTGGCACCACAAGGGACCACGGGACCTATTTCCCTATAGGCCTGATTAGCCTGGTCTGCAAGGCTATGGTGCACATCATGGATCACTGTCAGAGACATTGGGTACCTCCCAACCTTTGACCCCTCCCTGTTTGGCATTGTTAAGGCTGGACCATGCCTTCTAAACCCGGTGGGCTTCTTGGAGACAGTTACCAAGGCATTAGATGAGGGTAAGGAGGTCCACACAGCCTACCTAGATCTTTCATAGGCTTTCAACACCATTCCTCCTTCTGATATTATCAACATACCCATCCGCCTGAACATTAACCCCTGCGTCATGTGATGGTTTGCAAAGTGGCTCACAGACAAAACACACACAGTAGGAGTTGCATACCCTAGGTCCAACTGTATACCAGTTACAACTGCCATCCCCCAGGGCTCAGTCCTAGGACCCCTCATGTTTGGTATATATTTCTCTGATGTACAGACAAGTGTAGGAGGGCTTTGGCTGAAAAGGTTTGCAGGACAACTGCAAACTAGGGGACATAATTGTTTCCCCAGCTGTTACAGACACCCTCTGGAAGGGTCGCACTGAGACAGATACCTGGTGTTAATATCATGGTGCCAAGCTGAATGCCTAAAAGTGCATAGTTATCCTCTTTGGATATAACTAATTATGTGCAGACTACCACAAAGGTGCGAGTCCCCTACATACAAAAAAAGTAATATGGGATCTGGAAACACCAGTAGATAGCAATCTCTCCTTCGATACCCATAATGACAAGGTGGTTAGAATATCCTTCTACATGGCCCCCTAATCTCTAATGGCTTTGCATCCAGATCAGACGGGTCATTGTGACTCTACACATGTCATATCAGACCCATTAAAGGATACAACACCCCATTTTGGATATACCTTACAAGACAACTGCAACAGCTTGGAAGACCACACCAGTACCACACCAAGAGGATTACTGACCTCAAACAGATGACCTATGCAGCCCAACCTACGAAACTCCAGCTGTACTCAGTTGCATACCACATACTCACAGGTGACCTCTGCTTGACATACAAGGCTCATGTCCAACCCTGTATTGCTGGATATGCTCCACCTAAACAGAAGCCCCTGAGAGCCACATGCTCTAGTGATATACACCTAGCCACAACGATGAGTAGGATGTGCTGTACAGACAGATTCCTGACCCGGACACTCCCTATGCTTTGGAAAGTGATTCCAATGTAAATCAGGCAGGGCCCCTCATGAGCACTCTTCAAGGGAAACACTGCTGTGTGGATGGGAGACAGACATGTTCCCGGGGATTACTGCAGTGGCTCTGCTGGACAGAGGCACAGGGAAATATTGGCTCTGCCATTCAGAGGCACAGTGAACCAACCTATGGGGGTGGCAAAAGACAACACATGCTAGCTAGGCTTACAGATACCCTTGGTAAGACAGCCTGGTACCTACCTTTGCACATATTACATGTCTTATGTGCATGGATAGTTAAATATCTCTTTCATTTTGCTTTGATATCATGCTGATAAACTGTTGGCTCACTAAAAGGCATACGTATCCAGTTATTGTGTATTATAAATGCCAATTGACATAACTAATGTTTGCCTACCATTACAGTAATGCTATGTAGCTTGTAATACATATCTGCCTACAATACTGTACATTACACAGTTATTGTCACAATATCCCACAATGCAAATCATAATTGCACAGTGGGCCAAACTTCGACATGTTATTCTCAGTAATACACCCATACATATGGCTACAGTTACAATATATCAACATATACTATCCCCTGTTATAGCACATACTTGTTGGACCAGCCCTGCCACTGACATAGGTTGGTGAGGAGTATTTCTGTTCAAAGCCCTTATATAGCATCCCTTGTGGTGTATGCGCTGTTTGCCTTGTGACCTACAGCAGTACACACAAATACTACAAGCGTGACTATGCTCAACAATACATCACTACAAGATAACTGTTTCTACTATATGGATTGTGTGCACTTTAAATACTACAGAATAGTACTACATACACAGACATACTGACTGCTCTACATACCTTATTAGTAACATGACGTATCATTAACAGTTGATTCAATCCTTTTTGATTTGTGTTTCAATGTTATTTGTAATGTTCCGCTGGTATATACGGATGGTTTGAATGTGTGATGACACATCCTTTTCTAGTTACATATCGGTAACATGTGGTATCCTGTCCACCAATTGCTATTCCAAAGTAGTTAATTGGATGCATATCAGCTGTGCAGCTACTCCATTAGCCAATACTATGGCAACAGTGATGTATAAGTGAGTACTCCTTTTAGCGTTGTCCGTTTGACTTACTTTCAAGGGAGATGGCCTAGATGTGTTATTGCGATATATTTTAACAGCGATATGGAGGCACACAGAGATATATTAGCTTTATGACTTCCATGGACTGTGTGTAATGGCTAGATGATTTAGTTCTACATGTGAGTACAGCTGTTATATTTTGGAACAGTGCTACTTATGCAGGGTTTGTTTGTACCTGATACTTCTGCAGATGTTTAAGTCTGACAAGGATGTTTGGCCAGCTCAAGGCCATATGGCTATGCATGAACTGTTATGTGGTGTACAGTGTGCTCACCAAACATCCTTGATTTGGTGTACAAGTGTAGTGAACTGTGCTGTTACTCAATAATTGTTAACACATCCTGGTGTACACACAACCCTCTGAAATGGGATTAGTGCAAACAAACCCTATTACATAAGCAGCTGTTCCATTGAATAACAGCCACTATTTCACTTAGGGCCATGCTAGTGTGTCTCTGACAAGGTATGTTAAGGCTTCTGCAGATCTCGTACAGTGTGTGAATGATTTGTGATGTTATTACAGTTTGTACTGTAATATGTTTGGGTGTGGGGGTGATGTTGGTGGGTGTGCTTAGCAAATGCAGGTGTGTAGGAACTGCTTTCATCCATAATCACTATGTGTGTGAGGGTTCCTTCCCTATTTGAACACCTATCCTTTTGTGGACTAATACAATGATATTTGCAGGATGATTCATTATGGCACTGTTATGTGTTTCCTGTATAGCATGCAGGTGATGTTAGTCCTTTAATCCCTTCAGTAATACATCTGAATGTAATAAAATGTTGCTACATGACAGGTGCATATTTCTGTCATAGGTATTTGCAGTCATCATAGTTGTGTTGGTAACTGACCCTCTTTGGCTAGTGTTGCCACCTTTTCATATGTCCATAGTGGGTCCTTTTCGAGACACACATCTGATTTTACAGGCTGACACAAACCCACGGTCAGTACAAGGGATAGAACCTTCCTTTCTTGCCTAATTATAAGCTTATTCTTGCAGCAGTTTAGTAGCTTATCCTGTTTCCTGTACCATATAGGTACTTTAGATACAGAAATAACTATTGTATGCAACTATTACAGTACATATGGGACATAATTATGTCCTACAATCCCAGGACATTTGTCATGTTTAATATATTTGGTCAGGACACAACCGCCCAAAGAGGGAGTGTCCCTCGCAAAGTGGAACAGGTGGTAACACCACCATTGGCTTATGTCCATAGCACATAATTGTAATGGTGTATAGGCATATACTCTCCATATCCTTTGTTCATAAAGGTTGGTAGTGGTGGAATGTGTGATTGCTATGGTCTATGTCATACACATATGTGGAACACTTCAACCGCTGCATATGGGAGACCTATGGAATTTCGAAACCACAGTGTTCCGACGCACACAGTCCCAGAAACAGACTCCCATACCCCACATTACCGACATCGACAGTAACTCGCGAAGGTGACACGAACATGGAACACACACATGCACACACAGAAACACTGCTACCCAACACATCCAAAGAAACCATCCTACACTACGTATGAGCAGGTGGCCAAGCACTCCTACACACACCATGTAGGTCTCTGTGCCTCCACACACCACCCACTACTTTAATATTCTACATCCTAGGTCGCACAAACAGATGCACAAAGCTAATCCACAACCACACATTACAATCCCCCAACAACACACATCACACACAGAACACACACTTACCCACACTACAGCCCTAAGAAACACATGTACACACAGTAACCTACCCAAACCGCAACACCTTTATAAACGCATTCTATTAACACCTTCAGGATTGGATGGATCATGCTATCCCAAATAAAACCAAGACCCAATCCTCCAAAGGCAGACGTCCTGTCTGGTGGACCCCAGCCATAAACAAACTATACAATAGAAGGAGGAAGCTACTACATGATAGAGCAAAATCCCAAAAAGGGAAGGCAACTCTGATCAGTATTAGCAAAAAACTATGGACACTCATAAAATCGTCTAAGGCCAGCTTCGAGAGAAAAATTGCACAGGACACTAAGGATAATCACAAGGCTTTCTTTAGTTATGTTAGGAACCTGGGTGGGAATTCCCAGATATGCTCAGAATTAGTCCAAAATGACAAAAAATACACCGTACCCGCAGACATTGCCAACATCCTAGCTGACAGGTTCAGCCCAAACTTCTCACCCCCTCCCCACCAAAAGGGCAAATATCTATCCCAGCAGAGTGCTGACCCCCTGACATCTCAGATGCTCAGGTAAGAAATGCCCTCTCCAAAGCAAAAAACACAGCATCAATGGGACCAGACGGTGTCCCGGGCTGCATCCTACATGAACTCCAAGAAGAGCTAAACCCAAACATAAAACTACTGTTCAATCTCAGCCTTACTACAGGATATATACCCAAAGATTGGTGTACAGCAATGGTGGTCCCTCTCCACAAAGGTGGTGCCTCAACGGATCCTGGAAACTATCGCCCCATAAGCCTGACTAGCTTGGTCTGCAAAGCTATGGAAAGGATCATCATGGACCTTATAAATAAAGATATTGGGGACCTACAGACACTGGATCCTACCCAGTTCGGTTTTGTTAAGGGCAGATCCTGCCTCTTAAACCAGGTCAATTTCTTTGAAACAGTCACCAAGGCCATTGACGAGGGGAAGGTGGTCCACACAGCCTACCTGGACCTTGCAAAAGCCTTCGATACAATACTCTCGGCATTATAGATAAGCTCACCAGCTTAAATATAAACCCCTATGTCACTAGATGGGTTGCAAACTGGCTCAAGGACAGAACCCACATGGTTAGAATTGCTGGAGCCATGTCAGACTCCAAACCAGTTACAAGTGGCATCCCACAAGGCTCAGTCCTGGAACCTCTCTTGTTTGGGATATATTTCTCAGAGGTACAGGCCAACATGGAAAGGACTGTGGCTAACCAAGTTCAGAGATGACTGCAAACTGTGTGCCATAATCGACTCTCCAGCCGACACAAGCATCCTCCAAAAGGGCCTCATAGAAACAGACAACTGGTGCCAGAGCCATGGCCTCAAGCTAAACGCCAAAAAGTGTATAGTCATCCCCTTTGGCGAAAACAAAGTGCCCACAAATTACCACATAAGTGGTAATCCATTAAGTACGGAAGAAGTAATTAGGGACCTGGGGACCCAAGTTGATAGCAATCTCTCATTTGACAACCACGTGGCCAAAGTGGTTAGAAAAACATTTTATATAGCCCACCTAATCATGAAGGGATTCACATCTAGATCAGGGGAGGTCATCGTGCCTCTTTACTCATCCCTCATCAGGCCCATAATTGAGTACAATGCCCCTTTTGGGATGTACCTTACCAGACACCTGCAGCAACTGGAAAGACCCCAAAAGTACCTCACCAAGAGGATCAAAGGGCTCAAACAGATGTCATATGCTGCCCAGTTAAAGAAACTCCAGCTCTACTCAGTGGCATACCACCTGCTCAGAGGCGATCTGTGCCTGATGTATAAAGCCATGTCCAACCCGGAATTAATGGACATGCTGCACCTCAGAAAATCCAAATCCCATCGAGCTACCCGCTCCAGAGATTTGAACCTCAGCACTGAAATAAATAGGACATGCTGGAGGGACAGATTCATAACCCAGAGGCTCCCTTCACTCTGGAATAAAATCCCAGTCCAGGTTAGGCAGAGTCCCTCATTGACTCTCTTCAAGAGGAATCTTGATGAGTGGATGGGGGATCATAGGTTTACCCCGGGTATCACTTCTGTGTCACTGTTAGACAGAGGCACAGTATACTAACCTCAAAAAAGGCATAGCAAAATTAATTTAAAATGGGTGGCGAAAGCCAAACACACTCTGGCTAGGTTTATAAATGCCCTAGGGCAGATAGCCTAGTATGAACCTATGAACCAGAAGCACTGACTAACTGTCCATTAACATTGTGAAATTACACCTCGCGCAACTGGTGTTTCGGTACTGTGTTCTTTCGGACCTTAAGCCTCGGGATTACGCGCATCGGAATGTAAAGCAGTCAGTATGTGTTAGGTATCCCATTTATATATACCTCCATGGTTATGTAGATGTTGTTAACCTATCTATATATCTGCATATATATGCATATCCCCATATGTCGACATATCTCTCTCTCTCTCTCTTTATAGATATATATATATATATATATATATATATATATATATATATATATATATATATATATATATATATATATATATATATTTACATAAATATCTATATGATTTTGTGTATATATATATATATATATATATATATATATATATATATATATATATAAAACATACACCTTTCATTGTGTACATGCTGGTTTGTCCTATTTCAACACATTCCTACCTTTTGTGGTTTATCCTGTCAGTATACACAGCTGCCATTGGTACATCTCAGGTAGCTTAGTGGTATGTTATTGTGATGAATGTGTACATAGTTGCGTGTTCTAATCCTGGCAGTGATATCTTACCTCTCAGAGCAAGCACTGGTAGTGCAAGGGTGATGAATGCACATTTCAGTGGTTGTGTGCTCCACATGTTTATTATTCTTTGGAGAACTACCTATATATGTAAGCTGTGTTTAAGGTATACTATGTAACATGTACACATCTATGAAGATTCCTGTCAGGGATACTCCCCATTATTTGGAAACACATCCCTGATTACATTATACAAAACCCCTCACTAACACTCCGGGGAATCCTTGCAAAGTGGCTGGTGAACAGTAGCTACACCCCTGGGATCCCACAAGTGGCTCTGCTCCACAGAGGGACAGTCAGTTGATCAATGGGGTGGCGACAACAGACACATTTTGCCTATGCTTATGAGTGGCCTCGGCAGTTGGGCATGTATCTACCTATTTATCTATGAACCTGTACATACAGTATGGACACATGCTGATAGCTTAATATACTGTTCAGGTATTGACTTACCTTGTGCCAATGGCGGTTGTGTGTACAATAGTTGAGGGCTACCTATGTAGGATGCACACAGTAGACCACCTATACATGACAATTTACAGGTGGTTGTGTGTGTGCCATCCATGTTTGCTGTGTGTGCAGGTGGAGAAGGGTGTCAGTCCATGAGTGCCTACACTGTCAGTGTGTGTGCTATACGTTCCCTCTTTGCCAAGACATGAGCATACTGGGCACGCCTCTGTCTGCCTACTGGGGCTAGCACAGGGTGTTCATGGTCTGAGCCACCTTGTGCCTGTGGGTCCCTTGGCAATGTTGGTGGGCTGTGAGGGCCTTCACCATTCTGTCCCTGCTGCAGCTGTTTCTGCAGGATCATATTGTGTAGCATGGCACATACTATGAAGATGTGGGCACATGTTCCTGGAGAGTACTGCAAGGCTCCACCAGATATGTCCAAGCAATGGAACCGTGATTTCAGCATCCCAAACATGCACTCTATGATGAGTCTGGTTTCTGCATATGCCTCATTATGACGTTCTTGCATGGCTGTGTGTGCATTTCTGATGGGTGTCATCATCCACAGTTCCAGTGCATAGCCAGCATCCCCTCCACTAGATGGCCATATGGGATGTCCCCCCTGGCAAATACCTGATACAGCTGTGAGGCATGCCAGATGTGGGAGTCATGATAGCTTCCAGGACTGCCGGCACACACATCCATGATAATGCCCTGGGAATTGCACACGACCTGGCAGTTGATGGAGGGGAATCCCTTGCAGTTTATGTAGCGTCTAACCTGCTCACTGGGTGGTGACTTGATGTGTATGTGCGTGCAGTCTATTGCACCCAATACCTCCAGGTAGTCCGCCACACGGTGGAAGAGATGCGTATTACTGGCCAATACCTCCTGTGGTCGGGGGAAGTGTATGTGCTCATTGGCATGTGGTAACATGGCATCCAGGAAATGGTGGAGTACCCTGGATGCTGATGGCTGTGAGATCTCCATGATATCCCCAGTTGGCCTTTGGAAGGTACCTGTGGCTAGTATTCTCAAACTTACACATACCTTCGTGTCCACTGGGATGGGTTCCCCTCTGTTTCTTCTGGCTCTGAGGCATGGCTGGCACAGCTCAACAAGTTGCTGTATGATGTCCCTGTCCACCTTGTAACACTCTACTATCTCCAGATCATGTAGCCCCTGATAGATTACCCTGGGTCTGAACACTCGTCTCCTCCTCTGGTGCCAGAGATGATTGCCAGCATCATCCTCCACACCACCGTCAGTCTCCAACACATGCTGGTGAATCAAAGCTATGGCAGCCCCTAACATATACATATTAAAAGATCCCCGTCTGTATACACCAATGGTGCAGAGTGTCTGGGAATACACAAGTGTGTCTGTGGGGCTTTCACACCTTATACTATTGTGCAATGGATGATGCTGGTGTAAATGGGTGTGTTTGTGCTATTCCAGCTGCAGGGTATCTTAATTATTGGTTTTACAGCAGGTACTGCTATTGTGGGGCCTTTGGTGTTGACTTACGCTTGTCTGCCGTGATTCATCTATTGCCGTTTATTTCTATTTTCAACCCGATTCACCTCCCATTGTCAGGCATGCATCCAGCTGCCACCTTTCTTGTTTTGTGCTTCCACAACCCATGATTGTGTTGGGAAATGTGTTAGGTAGCTGATCTACAGCATGTTCGCTTTGTTCTGCTGTGACAGTTCTCTTTTCTTTGCTGTACTCCACCTCCCCTTTCATGTTCTGCAGGTAGCTGCCAGCAGCCTTGTTAGCTGTTGTCTATGGCCCTCTGTAAGTTTCTAGGTGATAATTACTCATTTGTACTCCGATTAACATGCTGCAGCATTTCCTTATTGTCTTCCCATAACCTTCCTGTTTCACCTAAGTTGCGTGCCGCGCACGCCCAGTTTCTGGCTTTTGAGCGAGTTTTCATCCACGTTCACATGCACTTTCGGTCACCTTGTGTGCTCTCAGCTAAGCATAGCTATGGCTAGGTACACTCCCCTATCTTGCGGCTTTGCTTAGCAACAGGCAACCTGGATTACTAATGCTCCAATGTGCTTACAGCTACGGTAGCGCACATCTCTCATGATTTCATGTTTACCTCCAGGCCACTCCTCAGTGTTGTACCACTGCGCCGTGTGGTACATCCTTACGTGGGCGGGACGTTTGCAATTCAGTATTACTTGACTCATTTGCATGGCCTTAACTACTAATTCCTAGTTACTGCACGGAACACTGTCACAGACCTTTTGCAACTCTTGCACCTTGGTTGTGGTGTAGTATGCATACCATTGACTATTATGGCAAAATCATGATTTGTGTTATGTTGCAGTTTTATGATATCTAAATATATTTTCCTTTTGTTCCCATTTGTGCACCCATGCACTGTGGTTGTACTTTGTGTTAGTGTGGGATGACAATGCATGTTATCTTTTATGTGTTGTGTGTGTTTTTTTATACCATTGGCTGTATATTTAGCCATTGGCATATGTTAACATTGTAATACATAAGTTTGGTCCACTTTCATGGCTCTGATGTTCTGTTTGAAAAAATGTAAGCAGTTTTTTTTTGGTTTACATTTCTGCATGCTTACGCTACACCTGCATCACTTCATGAATCACTATATACCTTTATTTGCATGCTACACTGCTGTACATGGGGTAATTAGCATACGAGTGCCGTGAGCTGTGCGGCTCTGGCGTACGCTGGTAGTGCACATGGAAACAGCTCTTACCTGAATCGCTCAATGGCCATATTTGGCGCTAGATCGCCGACTGTACTCCAGCGCATGGTGCAAGCTTCATGAATCCTGGGGTTTGTATTTATTAATAGTTTAGGTGAGAATATTGACTTAATATTTATTTTTATTGTTGTTATCACCTTAGTATTTAAATTTTCACATTTATGGTTATGAACTAAAACAAAGAAAAAGTGGAAAGTATTGCTTTAAAAGCTCTTTTAGAGATGTAATAACATGTTTAAATACATTAGTTACTTTATTGGCTGATGTTTTAATTGCAATGAGTATTGTAAGAAGGGTTGTGATTTTGTACATTGTCTGATGAAGTCTTGTGATTGACACCGGATGAAAGTGCTAACCTTGTGTTAAATAAAACTTTTTGTTGATGTACTTTTAATGGTTCCAGTCTTGTGTGCACATTTTGGAGATGCTGCAGTGGTTACTCACGTTGGTTAATAACAAGTTCAAGATATTATCTACTCTTGTGGGGGTGTTGACCAGCTGGTCCAAGGCATTTGCATTGACAAAATCAAGGAATTTCTGGGCATTTGTGTTTTGGCATGAGTAGTTCTTTCTGTCTATGGTTGGATAGTTAAAGTCACCTAGGATCAGGGTAAAGGGTTGAATCTTGATAGATTCAAAGAGGTCCAGGTATTTCACCTTGCTGGAATGCAGCCCTCCTCAGTACACATTCCCTCCAAAGGTAGCATCATGGGCACTTTTACGGTATGAGCATCCTGAGTCAAAGTTGGTGGTCTGAAGCCAGCTATGATTTGAATAGGTGTCTTTTCAATGGTTAACTGCACCTGGAGTGTCTCCTGTGCATCATACTGTTTGACCAGCCTGGATGTGTGTATGTCTTTAATATATATATTGCAACTCCACCTCCTTTTGCTTTGCTGCCCATGGTTTGGGGTCTGAATGTATTCTAGGAAGAGTAACCTGGTATGGCTGGGGTGCTCTATGCAACTTTGAACCAGGTTTCTGTGACTACATAAATGTCAGCATTTTCCAGGGTTAAGAATGCTTGCAATGAGTGCAGTTTCATGTTTAGACTCCTAGCATTTAGCAGCATGACCTTTAATTTGTGTTTTGATGAAATTTTCATGTTGGTAGTTTTGATCTCATGGCATTGCCTAATAAAGGAACTATGGGGGAAGGAAGAGCCTTTCCCAGAAGCCTGAAACCAAAGGGAGACAGGTGCAGCCCATCTCTGGAGTCTTTTTATGTGGAGTAACCTAGGATAAGTGTTTCCATACATATTAGGGGCAGAGCAGATCGCAGTGTGAACCATCAGTGTGAATGCCAATAACTCAGACAGTTGATCTACTATGGCTAATAGTGTCATTCTCACCCTGTGGTGATGTGGATTTCAGTACAGAACGCTGACAATGTCATCTCTCTGTGTTTGTTAACATGTTTGATGCCAAGTCAGTCCAACAGTTTTACTAACCATAGCTTACCCCATTACTGTACAGTGATATATTTTTCTTGTGATATTAAAAGTTGAAGCATATTATAGTGGAGAAGCAGGAATATGTTGCACTGATGTGTGTCCCTTACTGTGTGCCTTATACTGATAAAACAATCTGATTCTGTATGTATAGTTGTATCAGTTGTTCCCTAAGTTGATGATCCCTGTTGTGACAGATTTGTATATATTCATAATAATATATGTTATGATTATGGTGTTATACCTGATGCTCAGAGTGTACATGTAGTGTGTAATTTCCATTTGATGCAATCCTTGCTATCATGGTGGGGCACCATCTGAATATCAGTGCTTTATTTCTGTACTCATGTATGTGTTGCTTGTCAAGACTCAAAGCTGTAGGTCAGATGCTGCCATGTTGCCAGGGCCTCCAACAGTGGTTGAACCCTACATTGCCTATACCTGTGTCTCCTGCTCCTACATCCTCCTGTTCCTCCTCTGATACCTGACGGATACCATCTTCAGACATCTGTGGTTCTTGGGGTAGTTCACCCACACCTGCAGCTGGAAGACCACAATGTGCTCTAGTCAGCATGTTGTGCATTATGGTGCACACTATTATCATCTGTGCTGCCTTCTCAAATGTGTATTGCAGTTCACCGCAGGATGTATTCCGATAATTGAGCCTAGCCTTCAATACACCAAACACATGCTTTTTTGTACTTCTGGTTGTTGCATGAGCACTATTTTAGGCCCCCTCTGCAGGGTTGAATGGACCACGGTACAGTCATTAGCCATGGCTCAAGTAGATAAGCACAGTCACCTGTTGTGGGGAGTAAACACACATTTGGTCAGTATGGATATTGTTGGGTGAGGTATTTTAGCTTACAACCTAGCTGTGTTCCTGTGTTTACCCAGTGGCAGTCCTTCAGGTATTTCACCTTGCTGGAATGCAGCCCTCCTCAGTACACATTCCCTCCAAAGGTAGCATCATGGGCACTTTTACGGTATGTAGCCATGATGTTACTTATGCTACCATCTGCTGAAAACACAACCTGGCAGTTCAGGGATGGCCAGCCCTTTCTGTTTATGTATTGGTCTGCTTCAGCATGTGCTGATGTCTTGATAGGTATGTGTGTCCAAACTATTGCACCGAGCACAAGAGGAGAAGTTTGCAGTGCAGTTAAGCTGGTGCATTACAGTTCTCCACCCCATGGGGGTGGACGGAAAGTGGATGCACTCATTCTCATTGTTGTATTTTGCTGCCAGAAACGTTGCCAGAATATGGCTAAAATTGTCTGTGACACTCCCATAGCATCTGCCATGTGTCTGGAATATCCCAGATGCAAGTACACCCAGGCTGAGCTACAATTTGGTTTCAAGCGGGATGGGGCTTCCTTGTATTCTCTGCACAGACATGTGGGGCACACATGTTGCAGACAGCCTGCACCAGTTGTGTGTCAAGCCAGTATCTGAGGATTATTTTCTGGTTTAATAATTGAGTTAGTTGAAGCCTTTTTCTGACTCTAGTTATTTGCCTTCTAGGGCACACAAACACTGTCTTATTTTTGCCTTGTATCACTGCACCTTTCTGTAGTTCATTAACTACAAGATGCATTTTTCTTTTCTTTTTTGGTATTATTATGGAATATGGCAGAATCTGTGATAGTAGCTTCTGTTCCTTGTTTGCTGTATAGCGTATACAGAGGATTTTTGGAAACAGAGTCGAAGTTGCAGTTTTTTACATTTAAGTTGCATTGGGCATGCCCGATGTGTTTTAGAATCAGACAGCCATGCCCAGAATCCATAATTATCCACCGCTTAACAGCTAAGTACACAGACTGTCTTCAGCATGTTTGCTGAAATCGCATATGTTGCTGGTGCACTGAAGTCTACCTTCAGTGTATTGCACTGTCCGCAAATACCTTTCATGAACCTTTTAGAATCTGGCCCAAAGTTTCTCAGTTGCTAGGTGAAATGATGTTTCCTTTTACAAATCACCTTTTAAGATATGAATATACATGGCAAGCTAACCATGTTGTATGGCTCCAGTGAGTATGTGTTTCAGATTTAAGGAAATATTTTGAACATCAGAAGAATTATGAGGAGATATTCACAAAATTAAATACACACCCAAAAATTAGACAGAATTTATGGGCAAAACATTCAGAATTAACATCCTAAGGTCCTTTTGTCAAAAAGTGTCATTGTACAACTGAATTTTACAAGATCATTTCACAGACATAGCAGTGAAAGTAGTTATGATCCAGCCTACCCCCCCCCACACACACACACACACACACACACACACACACAATACACAACAATGAAATGCATCACTGCTTCACTGTAAATTGTTAAGGGAATTTCTGAGTATGAACTGTAAACTTCAGTTTCATAGAGTAAACTTAATAAAATCATTGCTTTAATAAATTTAAGAATGAGAAGCTATTAGGCACAGATGTTGCTGACAATAAAACAGTCTTTCAGAATCATGTTAATAATAATTTAAATATGAATATTAGTCAACTTGATTTTAATGGTTGCACTGGAAAAACTGATTTGAAAATAGCCAATATTTTGAAAACTGTCGTTGGTAGGATTTGCAATTACACTTCAAAGAAGGGTATTCTTTACTTTTAATCTGGAGGCTTCAGACTGTATCCACCAATTATTGTGAAGCCTGTCAAGAAAACTTTGAGTAGTTTCAAACTAACCATTGCCCCAGCTCAGATGCTACATGTGGCATTCTTTTCAAAAATGTTAAAATTATGATTTGCTCCAGTACTTACAGATACATTTAAACTGTCATTGTCAACTGGTATAATATCAGAATTTTGTAAAATACTGACAAAATCACTAATATACAAAAATGTTAACAGCAGTCCCTGTTAATTAAAGATCCATCAAAACAGTATGATTTGTGAGTAAACCATATGAGAAGGTCCTGAAAAAACTGTTCATAGATAACACAGTTAAAATACTGGATTCTAATCAGCACATATTTACTGGTGGCAGGTCATTTGCATCTCCTTTGGGATGCAGTACAGAAGGGATTATCAATGAATACTGCCCAGCTTGGCTTAAAATGCTGTTTGACACTGTACCTCATACAGTGATCATTTACAAGCTGATTAGGATGCAACTATACCTGTATATTATCTGACGGGTTTGTTAATGATACACTGAGTGCTCATTTAAGGTCAAGTTAAACACTACTTTCTCTGATCCTTATACAATAACATGAGTTATTTGCAGGAATCAGTCTTGTATCGACTTGTTTTACATGTTTCTATGACTAATGACTACTGACTACTCCACATTCCATGTCTATCTAGTGTGTGACGTTTGCTGAGGACAACAAATTAGCTAACCTAATTCCAATCTAAATAGATCTCTGAATTTCAGTCACATTATGATAAGCTGGCTCAGTGGACAACTACCAGCAATCTGGAATTTATTAACAATAAGTGTGCTGTTACACACCTTGCCAATAACAACCAAATATTACCTCATGGCATTGATGGGAAAATCCTCCAGCCAGCTGATCACTACAAAGAGCTTGTAATAGCTCTTTCATATCAATTAACTTTTGTTGTCTATACACAGCTGTCCTCTAAAAAGGTCTAGTTAATAGAAAATTTGTATTCAGATCTGTTACATCATATTTAGCAGAGGTCTTATTACCAATATTGAAAGCCTTGAGACTGATAGTAGAATATGAGGCTTAATTTTGTTTACATGGTTTGCATATCTGAAAGAAAAAAAGAATGCAATTAGACAGCATTTGACATACATTTAAAAGATTAATCTAAGAGTTTAAAGATCTAGAATACAACTTTTGAAAGGAATCATTAAATATTATTCAAAAATATATAGCTGAGTAAGAAGCGATCTTATTAGTGACAACATCATTTAGCAATGGCATAACAGAAGCTGACCTTATGTTAATTCCCTGTTAGCATGGTATAAGCACCCATAATAATATTTTTTTTTCTTTTAAATCAATTGCACTTGAATCAGGATAAAATGCTAGGGATTTTTACATATGAACATTTAAAAATTCAGTTTACCATTAAAAGTCTTGAATATAACTTTGTTAGTAATATTTAAAAGCAGATTTGATGACTATTTTGCTACACTGAAATTTAGTCCAGCTTTATATTGGACACAGACTCTATAATGGCAACTCTTGGACTTAGCCTTTTATGGACTGTTAGCTTGAGACAAAGTCATTAGGAATATGTAGTTTGGCCAGATGGTACTTAAACTATTGAAGTCATGTGGAAATGAGCACACAATTAAACCATGCTGTAACGTTTTGTAGGTAGTAATGTTTTGAAATAAAACCTTCAGAATATTAATTTTAGGAGTGTCTATCTGTAAGGGTCACCACACAACACTGTTAAAAGCTAATTTTGTTTTAGCTATATGAGGTGACATTTTCTGAAAGACAACCTAAACATTTCATAATGTAATTAGTTGCTTCATAGGATATGCTTCAATTGATGCTTCTTGAAAAAAAAAACAATGAGGATATTGTCATTCCTGCAAAGTACAATAAAATAACAGAAACTGAAAATATGAATGTTATTATTTTTAGATTTATTAACTAAGCAAGTGATGTCTAGTGAGGAAAGCAAGACATTTGCTCTCATTTATTAAGGTAGTAGAATGCTCTGATTGATGTACCTGTATTGGGAAGACTGGGGTAGTCTATAATGATAGATATATTTATGTTTGGAAAACATTTTTGTTTCATTTTAAGACTTCAGTTTCAGTGTGTCCTGACATATGTATGTATACATACATACACACACACACACACACACACACACACACACACACACACACACACACACACACACATGGAATATATATATATATATATATATATATATATATATATATATATATATATATATATATATATATATATAGGTTCATAGGTTTATAGGTGTGTACTAGGCTAATGGCCCTGGGGCCTTTACAAGCCTAGCCATAGGTTTACCCTGGCATAGTGCCACCAGACCTTAGTTCCTAGTGCCTCTTTCGAGAAGAGACATTGGTTTTATCCCTGGAGTAAAATTTCTGTTTTCCATCCACTCATCAAGATTTCTCTTGAAGAGGGCCAGTGAGGTGCTCTGCTTGAGATGTATGTGAAGTCTGTTTCATAGCATGGGCAGTCTCTGGGTTATGAACCTGTCCCTCCATGTTCTGTTAATTGTGGTAATGAGGTTGTGGTCTCTGTAGCGTGTGGTGCAGAGGGATTGGATTTCTTTAGATGTAGCATTTCTAACAGAGCTGGGTCAGACATGGCTTTGTAAGTCAAACAGAGATCGCCTCTAAGTAGGCGATATGAGACAGAGAATAGTTGGAGTTTTTTAAGTCTGTCCATACAGGACAAGTGTTTAAGGCCTAGGATCCTCTTTATGAGGTACTGTTGAGTCTCTCCAGTTGTTGCAGGTGTCTAGTGAGGTACATGCCAAATGGGCCATTGTACTTGATGATTGGCCTAATGAGGGAAGAGTGGAGGGAGACACTGACCTCTTTCTTCCTGGATGCAAAACCCTTAGTAATGAGATGTGCCACATAGAAGGACTTTCTGACCACAGTGGCAATGTGGTGATCAAAAGAGAGGTGGCTTTCAACCTGTGTTCCCAGATCTCTTATAACATCTTCTATGTTCAGAGGACTACCACCAATGTGGTAATCCATGGGAACTGGGTTTTTCACAAAGGGGATGATGACACATTTTTTAGCATTGAGCTTAAGGCCATGGTTCTGACACCAGTCGTTGGTCACAGTGAGGCCATTCTGTAGGATGTCAACATCACTTGGGGAGTTAATAATAGCTCCCAACTTGCAATTTTCTGTGACATTTGACAGCCAGAGTCCCTTCGGGTTGGCCTGGACTTCAGAGAAGTAGATACCAAACAGAAGAGGACCCAGGACTGAACCCTGTTGGACTCTACTCGTGACTATTTGGCAGTCTGACTTGGAGTCAGCTATTTTCACACTGTGGGTTCTATCTGTAAGCCTGTTTTCAACCCACCTACTGATATAGAGGTTGATGCCAAGCTTAGTGATTTTTTCTATGATTCCTGAGGGGGTAATGGTATCAAATGCCTTGGCCAGAATAAGGTAGGCTGTATGAACCACCTTGCCTTCATCCACAGCTCTGGTGACTAACTCAAAGAAGTCGACCAAGTTGAGCAGGCATGATCTACCCTTCACAAAACCAAACTGTGTGTGATCTAGAGTTTGGAGATTCCCTATATCCTTGTTTAATAGTCTATGATGATGGGTTCCATAGCTTTGCATATCAGACTCATCAGGCTAATGGGGCAATAGTTCCCAGGGTCTGTAGTCATTCCTCTTTTTTGGAGAGGGATAACTGTATTACTGCACTATTTGGCAGGGACAAAGCCTGAGGTGAGGTTGTGACTGAACAGAGCACACAGGTGAGGTGCCAGTTCACATTGTAGTTCATGTAGAACAAAACCAGGGATATCGTCAGGTGCCATAGAAGCTGTATTCTTGGCCTTGGACATTGCTGTTTTAACCTGTGCAGCAGTAATACTGGGGGCTTGCCAATCTATTTGTATTGTGATTGGTCCTTTGGGGGGGTAAAGTTGGCACTGAATCTATTGGTCAGTATACTGGCAATATCTGTTAGCTCGGTATAGGAGGTACTATTGCACAGTAGCTCAGAGCAAATCTGGGTATTGCCATGGAGATTCTTTATATAACTATAGAAGGCCCTGTGGTTGTCTTTATTATCTGCTGCAATTCTGTTTTCATGCCTAGCTTTAGAGGATTTGATGAGGGATCTCAACTTTTTGTTGAGGCAGTTAAGGGAGTTTTTCCAGTCTTGGGACTTCACTTTAATCGGCATCAGTTTCCTCCTTCTATTGTTGAGTTTTTTTATGGCAGGGGACCACCAGATTGGCTTTCTTTTTTTGGAGGAGAGTGTCTTGGTTCTATTGGGTATGGCGAGATGTATGCATTTGTGTACGTGTTTGTACAGTGCATTGGTGTATGATTCTGCAGTCGTGCAACTATTCTCCATTTGCATGGGTGCCATGAAATTAGCCACCTCTGTTTTTAGGATCCCAGAGTTAGCTTTGGAGATGTTTTTCATGGTGGTTACCTTTACTGGGGGGGGTGGGAGGGATGTGTATTTCCAAGGTGATTAGTTTGTGGTCAGATCTAACCAGGGAGGAGCTGACTATTGTGGAGCAACAGTCGCCCATGTTAGTAATAACCAGGTCAATGATGTTGCTACCTCTAGTGGGGGTAAGAACGAGCTGGTCCAGGGCATTGGAATTAATGAACTCCAGGAAACGTTGGGCAAGTGTATTGGTACATGAGTAGTTTACCGAGTTTATGGAGGGGTAGTTGAAGTCACCTAGTAAGAGAGTGTTAGGTTGGACCCTAATATTCTCCAGGGTGCTTATGAACATGGAGTGTGAGTACTGGGGCATTGTTGGGGACCTATAGCAGGCTACATCCTGAATCACTGTCTTACCTAATGTTAGCTGCACCTGAAGTATCTCTGATGCGTTATGTTTGGCTACCAGTCTGGAGGTGTGTACATCTTTTATGAATATGGAGACACCACCGCCTTTGGAGCTTCAGTCTAAGTTCTGGGGCCGAAAGGTATGGAATGAGTTATAGTCTGGTAGTGCAGGGGTGCTTTCTGCTGCCTTGAACCAGGTCTCTGTTACAGCATAAATGCAGATGTTCTCCATTTTGAGGAGTGCCTCGAGCGAGTGCAATTTGAGATTTAGATTTCTAGCACTGAGCAACATGACCCTCAGATTGGATTTGTTTGTAGCTGTCACAGTGGTAATTTGGTCTTTGGAACACCACCTAAAAAAAGCACTATAGTTGTGTAAAGAGCCTTATCCAGTACCTGGAAGCCCAGGGGTGACAGATGCAGGCCATCTCTGGAAAAGCATTGAGGTGTGTCAGTCATGTCATCCCAGAGAGACAGATACAGGATCCCCTTAGAATGACACCAGAAACTTAGCCAATTGCTGAAATCAGTCCTTTTCTGCTTGTACTGTGGTATCATTTTGGGTGATGGTAGGATGCTGCTCAGAGCTAGGGTCATACCCACCTGGGCTACATAATCTGAGAGCTCCTCCTTGTCTCTTTTCATTTAGTCCAGGGAGGTACGTTTCGGGTCATTCACCCCCACATGTACAATGACAGAGTCATATTTGTACCTGTTGTTGAGTGATCTGAGTGCATGCGTTATGTGTCGGATCCTGGCACCTGACAGGCAGCTGACTGTTACTTTCTCCCTTTTCAACCTAGTGAGTGGGACATCAGTATGCCTCACTATCGAGTCACCTATGACTATTGTGTTGGGCATGCTGTTTTTTCCTTAGGGGCTTTGGTTGAGTGGCACACTGTAAAGGAGATTTATGTGTCTTGTGATTAGTGCTGTGTTGTGATGGTTGAGTGCATTTCTGCCTTGGAGGGATCTGCTGCTTTGGTAGATTTTTAATGAGAGCCTAATATATAAAATATTAATCTTGGTTGAATGAGACCCTTTTCCTGACTCTGACTTTATGTGAAGGACATTGGCCAAGGAAGATTAACTGCATTGGGTATTCAGAGATATTTCATTTTATCAGCAGGTGTGTTATACTATTCAGCTATTGTGAATATATCGAAAAAGTTATTTTACTTTACTTTTAGAATTACACTGGTGCCTGACTCAGCAATATATATTACATTGTCTGTTTTATTATAGATATAGTTGACACCACTGTTGAGTATGTGATGAATTATTGCAAGTTTTTGGGTAGGGTGGCAGACTGCAGTTGGTAGAAGGAGATGATTTTTTGTGCAATTCCACAGAGCTGGTCTTGGTTTGGCTACTTTGCTTGAGAGTTACAGAGACTCTGTTGTATCTAAATCCATCCACTGCTAAAATAACAAAAATAAGTGTCAATTTGCACCTCTTCTGATTATTTTTACTGTATTTCATAAGAATCCTTTATGGTTTGTTACATTTCTCACATTTTAGTAGAGTTTTGAAGTTGAACTGTTTCCACTACTGCTGTAGTACTTAATTGCATTGTGTCTGCTAGATTTACAGGATCGTAGTATCTAGACTGTGTGGTTTCCCTGCACTTGAGCCCTAAAAACAGGATTTTACCTTAAGCAGGTGTTTTTGACTGTACTATTGTGGCCAAGTATGTTCAAATCTATCTAACTTAGGGACTGCTGGGTGAAAGCTTATTGTGTGTTTTCCTAATTGGTCTGTAGACCTTGCTATTGTAAAATATTTTTTTCTGGTTATATATAAGCCAGATGTTTTCATGAGTTTGTACTCAATTTTTCCGGGCTGCTCTTGGTTTGGCTACTTTGCCTGAGAGTTGCAGAGAATCTGCTGCATCTAAATCCATTTGCTTTTAAAGTCTGAAAATAAGCTGAAGTCCTTAATTGCAGTGCCTCTGCTAGCTTTATAAGATTTTAGTGTCTAGATTATGTGGCTTTTCTGCACTTGAGCTGTAAAACTAACATTTTTACATTAAGAGGGCTTCCTGACTGCATTCTTGTGGCAGACGTGTGGTATAGCAACCTATCATAGTTGGGGAAGGCTGGATGAAAGCTTATTGTGTGTTTCTCTGATTGGTCTGAAGGTCTTGTTGCTATAAAATTTGTTTTTTTTTTTTCTCATTCTAAAGAATCCCAGTGTTTGTGCAAAGCTACTCTCTGT
The DNA here is from genome assembly GCF_019279795.1 of Protopterus annectens. NCBI lineage: Eukaryota > Metazoa > Chordata > Ceratodontiformes > Protopteridae > Protopterus > Protopterus annectens. Next base: position 432,113,685 of record NC_056735.1, read on the forward strand.
GCAGCATAGGTTAGCAGTGACCTGTATAGATGCAAATACTTTCAATTTAAAATTTCCCTTAAACTATCTATGCAATCTTCCCCAGTCCCCTTGCTGTTCTATGAACATCTGTGTTGTGCTAAAAGCAGCATCAACTTGTTGGAAAACTATAGTTGACACTGAGTATAGCATCCATTCTTTGCCCGTGTCTATCATCCCAGTCCAGTTAAATCTACCCACTTTTCTCCCTGGTTAAACCCACAGTAAAAAGCCTGAAATGATGGATAGGAACTTTCCTGCTACTTCTGAGGTCAACCTGATGGACATGGGCATCCAAAGGCAATGTAGCAATTGTCTCATGTATACTGACAACCACTTAATCCTGAAACAAACAAACACAATATGTGAGAGATGTAGTGACACTATGAGAATTGAGACACGACTCTCACTTGCTGACAAATCAAATGACAAACAGGTTGTCAGTAAACACACTTTATTTTCCTCACTTAATATGGTCTTGGCACATAAACTCACATATGCTGAGACAATCCCAAGTAACTTTCCAAAATCTCAGAGACTTCCTGTACTCTGCCCTCAGAAACCACATGCAAACAAATCCAAATCAATGCCAACCGCCACACATAAAAATACACATCACAGTCTCCACAAACAAACCCCTAAGGTGAAACGCCACACACTCAAATGTCTTGATCATAGGAGACTCCATCGTGAGACACATGGGTGCCCCTCCATCAGGTTGGATAAGGAGAAGGTTACAGTTAGTTGCCTGTCAGGGTCCAGGATTAGCCATATCATGCAGCCACTCAGGTCACTCGACCACAAGTACCCAGTATGACTCTGTCATAATCCATGTGAGTGTGAATGACCTGAGATATACCTCCCTGGACTATATGAAGACAGACATAATGGACCTCTCTGAACATGTGTCACATGGGCATATGAGCCTCACATTGAGCATCATTTTACCCTCAACAAGAATGATATCACAATACAAACAGAAAATGATGGACTTCAATAACTGGCATAGCTACTAGTGTCATTCCAAGGGGAGCCAGTATTTGTCAGTCTGGGACAACATAACTCACAGACTTCACTGCTTTTCCAGAGATGCTCCACACCTGTCACTGCTAGGCTATCAAATGTTGGCCAAGGCATTAGCCACCCCCATAGTGCCTTTTTAGGCAGTGCCAAACCAACAGACTTACCAATCTAACAAATTTTTCTAATGCTAAGCTGAAGGTACTACTGCTCAATGCTAGGAGTCTTAACAAGAAATTGCACTCCCTGGAAGCTCTCTTCACCCTGGAGAATGCTGACATCTATATAGTTAGACAGACATGTTTCAACAAGGTTGCGGAAAGCTCCCCAGCAATGCAAGGCTACAATGCCTATTACACATTTAGACCTCCTTATGAAAAGGAAAAAAAAGGAAGAGGTGTTTCCAGTTACATAAAAAAAACAATCACAGCAGGACTACTCATTTGAACTACTCCATGTCCAGCTGGCCATAGGCAAAACCCCTCACCATATCTGTTAGCTACAGTTCCCCAACCATGAACCATGAATGCCACTCTGCATACCTAAAGCCACTAGAATCACTTACCATTCAGCCCAACACACCACTCACGGGTGATTTTAACTACTTTCCATAAACTGGGACACATACTTTGTCAATGCAAATGCTCTAGAACAGCAGGTCTGCATTCACACAAGGGGTTCAAATATCTTTGACATAGTACTCACAAACATGGGGAAGCATTACACCCCCACCCAGTGTAATGTTATCATTGGTAAGATCGGATCATAAAATGGTCTCCTTTGAAATAAATGTAACAGTAGAACTTCCTTCAAATTCTAAAACTTTAAATAATTTTTCCAAGGCTTATTATCATCATTTAAATGTTAACATAGGCAATTTTAATGCTCCCCCTAACCCCGAAAACATGAAAGCCTATACAGAAGTATACATGGATGCCTGTACAAAAAACTTAAACTGCATTGAAATGGCAGTACCTAACTGAACTAAATCCAGATCTAACTTTGAAAAACAAGTCACAGTTGTGGACCCCTGGCATAAACAGATTATACAACAGAAGGAAAATACTTCTGTCTAGAAACAAGTAGAAAGATGCACAGCAGAGAAACAAAATCCCTCATTAGTCTCAACAGGGAACTCAGAGAACTAGTCACGTCCTCAGATCCTTAATACAAGACTAAAGTAGCATCCAAGCAAAGGATAACTACAAAGTGATTTTTAGTTATGTCCGAAATCTTAAGGGAAACACTCAACAATGTGCTGAATTGGCTGTAGATGGTGCTTCATATGCTCAGCCAGAAGAAATATCAGTCATGTTGGTGATAAATTCAGCTCAAATTTCACCCTCTCATCACCTTCAGTCACTCCCCATGAAATATTCCTATATTCATTTGCCTGTTATATCAAAAGAGCAGGTCATCACTGTGATGTATAAAGCAAGAAACATGGCATCAGTGGTTCCTGATGGAATACTGGGGTGCCTATTAAATATCTTGAAACATGACCTAGTTGGCCGACTTGGATCTCTATGGATGGACTACTTTGAGAAGGTCACCAAGGCCATAGATGAGGGCAAGACAGTACATGCTGCCTACCTTGACTTGGCCAAGGTATTGACACAATACCCCACTTGGGTATTATAGATAACTCACAAAATTGGGCATAAACTTTTACATTACCAGATGGCTAGCCAAATAATTCATGGCTAGGACATGTGTTATTAGAGTGGGTGAATCCATATCCAGTAAGAGGCCAGTTACAAGTAGAGTACTACAGGGCTAAGAATTGGGCCCCCTCTTGCTTGAGATATACTTCTCAGATGTCAAGGCAAATGTAGATGGCCTTTGACTGACCAAGTTCGCTGATAAGTTTAAGTTGGAGGTAATCATTAAATCCTCAAATGATGTTGATATCCTACAGAAAGGAATTATGCAGACTAATGATTGGTGTCAGAGCCATGGACACAAACTAATTGGGAAGAAATGCATAATAATACCTTTATGGAAATCAAATACCCTTGCAATTTACAAAATTGACAGCACCCTCTATGAATGGACTCTGTGGTGAAAGATTTGTATACTCAGATAGACAGTAGTCTGAATTTTGACCATCATGTGTCCATGGTGGTGAGGAAATCCTTTTATGTGGCTCAGTTTATAAGTAAAGGTATGGCATCCAGATCTAAGGATTTCATAGCACCACTGTACTTGGCTTTTGTCTGACCAATAAAGGAGTACAAAACACCCTTTGGCATATACTTTACCAGGCACCTGCAACACTTGAACTGTCCTCAGAGGTTTCTCACCAAAAATATACAGGGTATAACCAACATGTCATATACAAACAAATTAAAAGTCCTATCACTATATTCAGTTTTCTACCGATTACTGAGGGGTGAGCTACACCTAACTTACATGTCAGTCTCTGACCAGTCTTGACCAGCGTATTCACAAAACTAACTGCCTGAGGGTTACCCAATCCAAGAATCTAAACCTAATCTCTGGCATAAATAGATCATGCCAAAGAGACAGATATGTGTTCCAGAGATGGCCCCTTTCTGGAATAAGCTTTCTATTCAAACAGCACAGTGGTGCAGCAGTTTGCATTGTTGCCTCACAGCAAGAGTTTCTCTGGTTCCATAGCCTGCCTTAGGCATAGGCCAACTTGGCAGCCGCCTAGGGTGCCGCTCTAGCAGAGGTGCTTTTTCAGTATTTATTTGGTGTGGTTAGATCAGGATAGGGCACCGGGTGGTGTGGTGGGGGTGCTGTGGAGCCCTTTTACCTAGGGCACCAGTTGACCTAAGGTCACTCCTGTCTGGTTCGATTCTTGGCTGGGGTGCCTTCTGTGTGGAGTCTGCATGTCCTGCCTGTATTCATGTGGGTTTGCTCTGGGTGCTCCAGTTTCCTCTCATGTTACAAAGACATGCTTCTGAAGCATTTCTCAGTGGGTCTCCAATGAAAATTGGATCATTCTAAGTCAGACTGTCCTGGTAAACAAACATTAAGTAAATAAATTATAATAAATAGTCATGTGAAGCAGAACCCTTCCCTGACTATCTTCAAGAATAATTTGGACCGATGGACTGGAAATCATAAATTCACTCCTGGGGTGGAGCCCAGGTCCCTTAAGGACAGAGTAGTCTGTAAAGAGGAAAACCCCACTTGCTGATCCTTGTTATCTTTCACCTAGAGATGGAAAATTTGGTAAAATCTGGGTAAAACTGGCTAGGCTTGTAAGGGATCTTGAGCCATTAGCCTAGCAATCTCCTGTGAGCCTATGAATAACTAACAGTGCGGTTGTAAGATTGCATTTATGTTTCATTCCATTTTCATTCGCACTTCATGTTCACAGCTTGATAGAATAGTATGTAGTATAAATGGACAAAATGGATGACAACTATAGGTAGACAGAGAGATGCTTATACTGATTTTTAGTCTGCAGAGTTGATTTATATGAAGTAATTATGGCTAGTAATAAAACTACCATGCTGACTGTACTGACAGAAACTAATCTGATGTCAAATGAACTGCTATATGTCACAGTCTGTAGGCCAACTAATATTTTTAATGTATAACTAACTAACTTCATCATCTAAAATATTTGTTCTGACGCATAATGTGTGAGCTGACATTTTATTTTTGCAGACCAGTCAACAGAACAGAATCCAAAACTATCATGTCATTCAAAAATTGCAGAGCTCAAAAGAGTGCAACTTTTAGAAATATCTCCACATAAGCATTAATTGCAGTTAAGAAAAGCTGTATATCAAAAAGGTAATATATGACCTTAAATTATTACACAGATCTATAGTCTTCTTTTCAAAATGTGATTAACAGTTTGACAAACAATGTGTTGCAATGGTAGAACTTGTACCAGTGACATTTCTTCATATGCAAAAATACTGTAGTGAACTTGGTAGCAATTCTATGTAAGTTTGTGAAGGTCTATGTCAGATGATCGAGTTTTCAGAAACTCAAAATTCATATGGTCAAGACCATATGATCGAGTTTCCAAAAGCTTGAAAACTCGAACATCAAAAAAAAAAAAAAAAACACAAAAATCTACCATTTTTTATGTTTCACACTATAGAGAGGAAAAGGGTAAATTTCCTGATCCACACTGTACTGCAATCTCCATTCAAAAGCTTTGAGTTTTCAAAAACTCGATCATATGGTCTCAACCATATGAATTTTGAGTTTCTGAAAACTCAATCAAATGATAGGGACCCAAGTTTGTAAAGGAAGTGTACAGTGGAAAGGTAATTTGCTAGTATTCAGCTGACAAAAAAATAGAAATATGCAAAATTCAGATGTTTAATTTAATAACAGTCACCAGATTTTTTCATGTAGCAGAGGAAATTTGTTTATTGTATAAAATGACTGCATTTCAATCCATTGCTAACAAAGATGCGATGGGTGGATTAAAGTAATTCTTTTTCAGGTTACTCAGAATCAAATGTATTATTTTGCTAATAATTAAAAAGAAAATAACAGTATTACATTAATAATACTTAAGCAGAAATTATACTCTTAAGTAGTATACTGTGAAATGATTATTGTAAATAATAAAGAATACTGTACATAATAGATAGGGTTTAAATATGGGCTTTGGCAGATGTCTTAAAGCCAGACAGTGTGAGCCATTTTCATTCTCAGTAGAGTAGAAGTTTAATAAGGGATGATTAACAAAAATTGATGACTCCAGAAACATGCCTGAAACCTCAAGCAACAGCAAAGAAACAAAATCAAGTCCCATCATGATCACTGACGTATCTGCAGTTATTTCACGTACTAGGAACCTAGAACATGTTGGGCTAATAAGTTTAAATATAGTATGTAATTAAACCACAACACAGTACATACCCCAGGGAAGTTGTATAATATGTTGGTAATAAGAATTACTCTTTTGCAATACCTCATACTTATGACTCACCTTAGCAAACACATTATGATCAAGGGGATCTCTATATCAAATGTCTGGGACATAATAAATATGATCTTAACTATTTTCTATCCAATCTTCAATCCTGCCAACTAATCATAGGACCCTTCAGGCGTAATCACATACTCATATGC